>NC_142395.1:1895000-1945000 GCF_059441095.1 Idiotropiscis lumnitzeri | reverse complement strand
GAGCTATGCCTCTGGTAATATATGGTGTTATTTGTCAGGATCTTGTGACCAAGTGTAGTACAATTATAATTACTGTAATTATATTATTTTTGGGAATTTTAATTTTGAAAGGCCACATAGTGGCTCTCACGAGCAACAATCACACCTTCCCCCAATAAAAAAAAAAAAAAAAGACAAACTACAAAAAACAAGAACAACAAACAGTCAAAGTGGCACTTTGGGCATCAGTGCCAAAAAGATGTGTACCACAGGAACCCAAATTAATGCGCACCCAACCCCCTTGCATGTGCATGGGCCTGACTCTGGGAGATAAATATGACTCTAGTGTTGCTTTCTGTCTCAACTGCCTTTTTTGTATATTTCTTGTCAGGAGGAGACTGCAGAGTTTGGTTTAGAGTTTTGCTGCAATGAGGAAGAGAGGGGAGAGACTCCTGGCCGAGAGGGCTGCACAAGTGACTTGAGGGAGGCAGAGCTTGATCCTACAGGAGAACCTAAGTCTTTTGAAGACGATGCCTTTGGTAGGAACTCGCAATTGTCACTATTGAGACTGGATTTTTTTTACTATGCACTTCTGCCTACTGTTTCAAGTCAGTCAATTCAAATTTTATTTATTATATTTTCATGACCATAAGGCATATTATAGTATTAGAGTATTAAAAGGCGCTATCTCAGATACACTTGCTTTTTCTGTATTTTACACATGCATAAGGTTCACTGTATTATTGGGCGCAGGCATGGTAAAACATACGCCAGCTAAAACATATGGTAGCATTGATGCTCACTAAAACGTACACCAGCATGCTTGCTAGCGTATGTTTTTAAAAAGGCAAATTGGGCAAAACTGAGTTTGGTTGGACTTTTTTAAAAATATTTAACACGACAGGTTCCCTCTCATCAGTATCAGTCAGCCTCATTGCCATGCAGTTTAGCAGACATGATGCAGGCTTTGGCGAAAGTTCGAACAGTACAAGCAGACACATTCGTGCCCAAGATAGCTAACAGTTTGCCCAAGCATCCACATTCCATTCACAAACTGTGGCAGAACTTACCCGGCTTGCTTCCCAGTCTTAGTAAACCTGTGTTCGCCATCTGTCATCAATTGCTCGCATGCCGCTCGCAACTTCACTTTGAACGCCCTGTGTACACCGTTGTCAAATGGTTGGAGTTCCTTCGTAACCCTTCCAGGGATTATTGCAAGTTCTTGGACGTGCCTTGAGATCAACTCTGCATGCTGTCTTGAGCCACGTCTTTCTTTCCTCTTTATAAGCAGTGTGTTGACAGTAGGGCTGCCAAGATAAGTCGACTAATCACAGCAGCCTTGATGATCCAAATCCTCAAAAATTAATGTAGGTAGTCAAGGAGTCGTTTATATATAGTGTAGCGTCGGTTGAAATGATGAAGCATTACTGGTGGTCCGAAGTTTCTCCTTTTAATTCCTTTTTTCTCATACACAAACCTCTTAAACCATAAGAGCTAGAAAATAAACAAACATGACGCCATGTGTTGGGGCCAGAATGAATATATTATTTGACACCACTGTTGCCTTACTGGGCACCGCAGTATGGAGGGTGCCCTCTGTAGACTAGGGATGGTGGTGTGATCGGTGAACCTTTAAGTTTCATGATTATTGCACCTGTGGGAAGGGTGGGACTTGGAAGACAGCGGAACAGTATTTGACCAGATCACAACTAAAACAAACTATTATACTGATTAATTTCTTTGTAGTTTGGAATGGAGGACGAGGACGAATAATTTTGAGTCAAGCGCACGTGACAAACAAATGCACGTTAATCTTGTTTACAGTAAATTGACAACTTGGATCGCCACTCGTTCAATTGTGACTGCGTCTTTAACCCCGCACGAGTGGCTTATTTTGAGACAACGGAAGGCCACTACACAAGTCAAATACTTCGTCTGAACCACGGATTACCATTAATGGACAGCAGAACTGAGTTGGATTGATGCATCGGTCGTGAGTAACCTGCATTAATGAATGGACTGCTGATGTTGTGTTGATCGCATTTGGAAACGCTTTGAAATATTGGCCATCTGACGCTCCGATGATTGAAATGTGAACGGAATGCGACACACGTCAAACAATTGGATCAAGGTCGCAACTGTTGCAAGAGCCTAGCAAGGTCGCTGAATTGCACTTTGGAAAAGCGGCGCTGTACTCTCTCTCACTCTGTGACGGCTGTGCTGCACTCTTTCACTCTGTGGATGGATGACTTTTGATTCAAAACAAAGATCAACTGATTGAAGGTTGAAATAATTACGGTGCGCATCAAAATTGGATCATTTAAATATATTTAGATCGCTATCAATTTAAGGACTAAATATATGAATTAAATGAATTAAATCGAGGATGGAAAGGATGGATTAAAGGATGTAAAATAGCACCGTAATTAAAGGACAAGCTAAGGAGCCACGTGAGCACCAGATTAATTGAAATAATCAACATTTAAAACGAATTGCAGTGTGTAAGAAAACAGAGTGGTTCCAATTGAGAAGCAATAACTGTCATACAAAACTTTACCATGAGCGTCTCAGAAACTGAAAAACTGCTTAAGTCAAGAATTGCCTCCCGTAAAGCAAAAATGGGATTTTGTACTCGCAAAATGAATTGCTTAAAGGAATGGATGAATATTTCTAATGATGATTTCGATATGGAGACATTTGAACAGGACCTAGAATCTTATAGGATTGCCATATGGGAATTCAAGGAGGTGCATCAATCTGTGCATGATCTCCTAACAGAGGGGGAACAGGAGTCCGACATAAGTGAATGGTATGAGCCCAGAATGACAAATCTTAATTACTTCTTGAAGGAAGTCGATGCATGGACACAGGACAAAAGGTTACAAGACCAGAAAGTATCTCATACACTGCGCAAACAACTACAGGACACGGCACCGGACCTGATGAAACCACTGGACTCCATATCCACCATATCGACCACCTCATCAGTTTCTTCCGCATGCAGGAAGCCAGAGGCTGAGAAGGCAGCTCTTCAGGCCCGTGCTGCTGCATTGAAAAGGATGCAGGCTCTGAAACTTGAGGAGATGAAACTTAAGATGGAAATGGAAAAGATGGAGTTGTAAACGGATATTGCGGCTTCAGATGCCAAAATAAGAGTCCTTCAAAGTTTTGAGGAAGAAAAATGTTTTGAACCTGATGAGATGGTGGAACCTACGGATGGCATGAATGCCTATCTTGATGATGAGGCCTCCAAATAATGTTTCAATCCAAGTCCAGAAGTGGAGTTTAATGAGATAAGGAATTTGCCTAAAATGCCATTGCAGAGGATCTTGGAAATTCAACACCCTCAGCCGAATGGACAGGAAAATGGGCTAAGTGAATCCAGGGCAGCTAGACAGACTAGTGTTTCCACTCAGCCTAGAGCCCATAGCCCCCAAAGAGCGCACAGTCAAACCACGCCTCAAAGCCAATCCAGTGGGCGTGGTCAATCCAGAGCTCACACACCTCCTCTAAATCAAATCCATGCTCATTCTAGCAGTAGCGGTGGTGGTGTCACTACTGGGGCGCGTGGTGGTGGTGTCACTACTGGAGTGGGTGGCGATATCACTGACCTGATCTTAATGCAACATAAGCTGGCCTTACTACCAGCCAGGGAGGTCACTGTGTATAATGGTGATCCATTGGCGTATCATTCTTTCATCCGTGCATTTGAATATTTAATTGAGGACAAGATTAGTAGCAGCGTAGACAGGCTCTACTTTCTTGAGCAATACACCTCTGGGCAAGCCAGGAATCTTGTACGCAGTTGCCGGCACATGGATGCACAACGAGGTTATGCTGAAGCCAAGCGACTATTGGAGAAGCAATTAGGAAATGAAGTTAAAGTCACTAGCGCATACCTCGAGAAGGCACTGAAATGGACACCTATCAAAGGGGATGATGGAAAAGGACTGCAAGCCTATGGACTATATCTAAGAGGATGCCATAACGCCATGCAAGATTTAGATATGGATGAGCTTGATGTTCCCTCCAATCTCAGGATCTTTGTGTCTAAGCTTCCATACAAGCTGCGTGAAAAATGGAGGGGAGCAGCTTATGAAACCTTTCAAAGAACGAACAGGCGAGCTCGATTTCAGCATCTCGTGGAATTTATAGAGAAACAAGCTGATATCTTGTTGGATCCGTTGTTTGGGAATTTAAATGATTCGCTCCCTAGCCATAAGATGGCGCCAAAAACCAAGACAACTGATTACAGACTACAAAGGCATAAAGGAAGTAGCTTTGTAACAGCAGTGGTGGAGGCAAAAGCTACAGGCCAACCAACCAGGCAGGCAGGCATTGTCACATGTGGATTCTGTAAAGGAAAACATGGACTTCATGACTGCAGAAGGTTTAAATCGCAAACGCATATGTCAAAAGTGAACTTTCTAAAGGAAAACGGTCTCTGCTTTGGATGCCTAACCAAAGGACATTTGAGCCGTGACTGTAGACGTAAGATGACATGTGAGAAATGTCAGAAGAGGCATCCAACACTTCTTCATATAATGAGTGACAAGAATACTGTTGTGGAAACTGAGCAATTTCAACCAAAGACCACAACTGATGATAAAAAGGATAAAAGAGAAACAGAAGAGGCGGAGGAGACTTCTGTGATTAGTGCCAATCTTGTTGCAACTGGAGGTGCAATCGGAAAGGATTATGCTCTGGCAATAGTGCCAGTTAGAGTTAAGATGGTGAAGGGAAATGAGTTCGTCACCACTTACGCATTCCTCGATCCCGGCAGCACAGCAACGTTCTGCACGGAGAACCTAATGAACCAACTGAAGGCTAGAGGACGAAAGACTCAAATCCTACTGCAAACAATGGGACAGGAGAAGCTGGTCCCGAGTCATGAGCTGATAGGTTTGGAGGTAGGCAATTTGGAAGGTGAAACCTACCTTGAAATACCTAGGGCCTATACCCAGGAGAAGATACCAGTCTCAAAGCAGCACTTGCCCACTCAAAAGGATTTAAGGAGATGGCCGTATCTCAAGGATCTGAAATTGAAGAAAATCGACTCGGATATCGGCTTTCTCATTGGCATCAACATTCCAAAAGCACTGGAACCTTGGGACATCATCACCAGCCGAGATAACGGACCATATGCGGTTAAAACATTATTAGGATGGGTGGTTAATGGTCCACTCAAATCTTGCACCGCTAATGAAGGATGTGGACCTCCTGAAGTAACAGCCAATCGCATTTCTGTTGCTAGTCTGGAGGAACTCCTCATCAGGCAATACAATCGGGATTTCTCTGAAAAGGAGTACGAAGGGAAAAGTGAGATGTCAGCTGAGGATAGAAGGTTCATGGATATCGCCTCGAGTTCGGTTACCCTCCAAGATGGTCAATACTCCTTACCTCTGCCTCTACGCAATAAGGATATTATCATGCCCAAAAACTACAAAATGGCAGAGGAGCGAGCCAAGAATTTGAAAAGAAAATTCAGAAGAGATCCAAACTACGCATTAGGGTATACCAACTTTATGAATGGTGTAATCACAAAGAAGTATGCGGAGAAAGTGCCACAGGAACAGTTGCATCGAGAAGATGGCAAAGTTTGGTACATACCTCATCATTGGATCTATCATAAGCAGAAGGGCAAACTTCGAGTGGTGTTCGACTGTACCTCAACATACAAAGGCACATCTCTCAACAAAGAACTCATACAAGGCCCCGATCTCACAAACACATTTGATGGGTGTTTTGCTCAGGTTCCGACAAGAACCGATTGCGATTATGGGAGATATTGAGGCAATGTTCTATCAGGTAAAAGTTCATAAGGAACACCAAGATCTGCTAAGGTTCCTTTGGTGGCCTGGCGGCGACACCAGCCAGCCCTTGGAAGGGTACCGCATGAGAGTCCATCTCTTTGGTGCGGTGTCATCACCCAGTATAGCAAACTTTGCTTTAAAGCAAACTGCAGAGGATAACCTCAAGAGATATGAAGAGGAAGTGACTGAGACCATTAAATCCAACTTTTATGTTGACTATTGCCTTAAATCCGTCCCAACAGTGAAAGAAGCTATTGAGATAACCATGGACCTCCAAGATGCTTGCTCACAGGGAGGCTTCACGCTGACAAAACTTGTTAGTAATAGCCGTGAGGTATTGGCGTCCATTCCTGAGGAGCGTAGAGCAAAGCTAATTATAGACCTAGACCTGGACAGAGAAAAGCTGCCATTTGAGCGGGCACTTGGGATACAATGGAACATCGAAAGTGATGTATTCACCTTCAAAACCACCACCAGAACCAGACCGCCCACTCGGAGAGGTATCCTCTCTGCGGTTAGCTCGGTCTATGACCCATTTGGATTCCTTTGCCCATTCATCCTGAAAGCCAAACAAATCCTCCAAAAGCTCTGTAGAGCAAAACTGGGCTGGGACGAAGCCATCCCAGTGGACTTCTCCAAGGCATGGCAGAGATGGGCCACTGAAATGGAGCGTCTGGGTTCATTTCAAGTTGACCGATGTATGAAGCCAACAGACTTTGGGGAGGTAATAGCGGTGGAACTACACCACTTGTGATGCTAGTGAGTTGGGTTATGGCACTGCGAGCTACTTAAGATATACTGATAGCATGGGAAAAGTTCACGTGGCATTTGTCCTGGGAAAGTCAAGAGTAGCACCACTAAAACAGATGACTATTCCCAGGCTGGAGTTGGCAGCTGCTACACTTGCCGTGAGGGTGGACAGAATGCTGAAGAAGGAGCTACAGCTTGCACTTACGGACTCTAATTTCTGGACAGATAGGACGTCTGTACTGAAATATATTCGAAACCAAACCAAGAGATTCCACATGTACGTAGCCAACAGAGTGGCAATTATTCGTGATCTTTCTCAAGAGAAGCAGTGGCGACATGTAAGCTCGCAAGCCAACCCGGCAGATGATGCTTCACGTGGGCTGCATGTAAATGCATTCCTAAAATCATCAAGGTGGCTGATGGGGCCGGAATTCCTGAAGAAAAGGGACACAGATTGGCCGAAGATCCCAGATGACCTGGGGCAGATCGCCTCTGACGACCAGGAGGTGAAAAATGACATCACTGTGAACATCACACATGTAAAAGGAAAAAAATCCAGTAACCAGACTAGTGGAGTATTACTCCTCTTGGGATCGTCTAAAGAGGGCTGTGGCCTGGCTTTTAAAGTTGAAAACACGGCTTCTTGTGCTTGGTGAGAGAAGAAAGGACCTCGCGAGGGCCAATCCAGGATTGACGCAAGAAGAAAATTGTCTGGCAGCAGAGGATATAAAAGAGGCCGAAAAGGCCATTATCCAATTTGAACAGAGACAGCACTTTGGACAAGAACTTGACTTCTTGATGATGGGGAAAACTGTCAAACGAAACAGCCCTATCTGTAAAGCCTTTCAGAGCCTCCTTTAGTTCTTTCTGTGCCCCGACAAAGTTTGTCCCATTGTCTGTCCGGATGCTCTTCACTGGTCCCCGTCGACACATGAAGCGACGCAAGGCATTGATGCAGGAGTTGGTGTCCAAATGGCTAGCCACTTCCAAGTGGATGGCTCTGCTTACCAAGCAGGTGAAAATCACTCCCCATCGTTTCACATGAGAACGTCCTCGCTTCACATCGAATGGGCCAAAGTAATCAACACCCACATGGGTGAAGGGTGGGAGATCCGGTAAGAGGCGGTCTTCTGGAAGGTCGGACATTTTCTGCTCCTCCACCTTTGCTTGCATACGCCTGCAGAAAACGCAGCTCTAATTATCCTTCTTGCAGAAGAATTGGCACAAGATAGCCAGAATCTCTCTTGTAGTTTTGAAATCATGTGACTCCTTCCTGAGTGTCCAACCTGTTGGTGGATCTTTTGCAGGATCAGTTTAGAGATGTGAGAACCTTTGGGCAGGATAATTGGGTTCTTTTGCTCTGCTGGAATTGCCATCTAACTAATTCGCCCTCCCACTCTCAGGATACCATGATCCACAATCGGACAATACGACAGTGGTCGGTCTGATCTCGAAAGGTGACGTGGCAGCCTACAGGGAGGAGGTCCAGAAACTAACGGCTTGGTGTGAGGATAACAGACTGCAACTCAACATTGCAAAAACAAAGGAGATCGTCATCGACTTTAGGAGGAACAAGACTGTGCCACCTCCCCTCTACATCAGAGGTGAATGTGTGGAGAGGGTCCACACATTCAAGTTCCTGGGAGTACAGATCGCCGACGACGTCTCCTGGACACACATCACCACAGCAGTGGAAAAGAAGGTCCACCAGCGTCTGCGTTTCCTGAGGGTTGTCAGGAAATTCAACCTGGACAAGAAGCTGCTGCTGGCCTTGTACCACTCGTCCATCGAGAGCCTGCTGACCTACTGTGTCTCCACCGTGTACAGCAGCTGCACTGAGGCAGACCGAGTGAGGCTCCAGAGGGCAGTAAAAACGGCGCAGAGGATTATAGGCTGCTCTCTCCCCTCCCTGTCGGACATCTACACCACCCGGTGCCTCAGCAGAGCTCTCAATATCGTCAAGAACAATACTCACCCGAACTCACACCTGTTTGACCTGTTGCCCTCTGGCAGGCGCTACAGGTACATCAAATCAAAGACTAATAGACTGAAAAACAGTTTCTTCCCGAGAGCCATCACCATTCTGAACTCTCACACACACACACGACCACCCTTACCTTGCAGAACAGCGATATAATGTGTTTTTAGTTATCCAATTTCGTATTATTTTCCATCTCATTATTTATTCTTTCATTTGTCTAATTTATATATTTGATTAAATTATGGTTGTATTGCACTGGAGAGGGGATCTCTCTAATCTCGTTGCACACTGTACAATGACAATAAAGGGATTTCTGATTTTTGATTCTGATTAATATCAAGGAGCGGTGGAACTTCGTTGACAATTGCTGACAGGTGACTCCAACGTTTGGCAGTTTCGCCAGTTGGAATGTTTACACGATTTGCAGGAATATGGTCCTTTGTGTATGCAGGAGGGAGATCAATATATGTTGTAGAACAGTAGCCCCTGACTCGAAGGCTCAGTACTCTTTCACTGCTTATAACTGCACCCTTTTCCATCATGGTGGTGAGTTTTAATTTATCTGGAAAACGTTCCATTTGTAGTTCATGGCTGACCTCACGATCATTGAAGGCTGTGTTACTTTGAGTGTCCAACAAGGCGTAGACAAGTTTTTCTCTGTTTGGATTGACAGTGGACGACACCCATACTTGAACAATCATCAAGGTACTCGTTTGCTGTCCTTCATGGGTGATGTTGAATGTCATAGTAGCCGCGGTCTCTGCCTTACAATCTTGTGTTGACTCTGTTACACATACTTGTCGTTCCTTCATATTTTTTATAAAGTCATCATCATAAAGGCAGGATTGATGTTTTCTCATGCATTTGTCACATGTAAGGCGGTTTTGACAGTCCTTTGCGCTGTAACCTTGCTTCAGACAGCCATAACAACGTTTATTGTCTTTAACATATGTCCTTCTTTCTTTTAGAGTCCATTTTATGAAGTTTGGGCAGTTATGAAGTTGATGTGTGACTTGACATAAAATGCAAAGCGAACTTCTACTTTGTCCATCAGTGGTTTCTTCGTCCTGTATAGTTGTAAAAACACGGAGGACACTTGCCTTATTTTCGTAATGTCCTTCACATTTTTCTTCTCACAACACACCTCTGAAGAACGAAGAGCATGCAAGAAGCTGACTGGGTTGCAAGAAACCTCTGCTTCCAACACAAAAAATTCTGCAAAATCACAAAAATTTGGAAAATCTTTGCCATCTAATTGATAACATGTCGGTTCCATGTAGCAGCTGCCCAGTCAGGCAGTTTTTGGTTTTGTTCACAGCCATTTAATATTTCTAGTCCTTTTACATGTGGAATGGCTAGTAGACAAGCATTTATGAAGTCTGCAAAGCTTCTTAACCCCTCATCATCTTTGGCTTGTATTTTTGGCCAGTTTGCTAGTTTATCCCTAAATGCTCTTTGTATAACGAATGTCTGACCATATCTCTGATTATTTTTATTTCCATGCATCTTGATAAGCTTGTTCATCACTTCTAAAGAATGTTCCTTCTAAACATTTACGGGCTGGGCCAGTGACATACCTTTTCAAATAATGCATCTTTTCAGACGCAGATATTCCAGTATGGTCTATCAGCGATATAAAGGAGGCCTTACATTCAATAAAATGGATTGGTTCGCCACTAAACACTGATTGCTCGGGCATAGGAAGCCGGTTAATCATACTGTCCTGAAAAGCTTGTGTCAACTGAGCAACATGGGAGGAAGGTAGCGAAGGTGTTTGGTGAGACTGATTTAGTGGGCTCGATGTTTGTGTGTGAACTCATCTGTTCGCTTTTTACCTACTGAACTTCACCCATCCGGGTCATTTCTTGATTGTAGCCCTCTAGCCTGGCTCTAGCTGACTCTACATCCATTTATGCCTGTAGACGCTGCATCTCAAATTTTTGATTTTTAAGTTCCTTTTGGTGTTCTTCCTTTAACTTTATCCTTTCCTTTTGTTTACTTTCCTCTTGAATAATCTTATATTCAACTTCCTTTGCAGCAAGTTCTGCCGCTGATTCTCCTCGTTTCATGGCGAGGTATGAGGACGTGGAACGATGTGTGATCTACGACGATGCAGCAGTAGAACCAAAAATGGAGATTGCATATTCACGATCCAGTATCTCACGCAGTCGATGTCTTTTACGTTCTGCATTGAAATCTCCATTAATGCCTGTTAGTCTCTCATATGTATGATTTTGGTAATGTCACGAGTTACTGCATCACAAGCATCAATTTTTCTTCTCAAATCAGTTGATGGAGCTATGTGACCCTTAATCTCACTATTAAGTCTTGACATATCCTCCTTTCCTTTTTCTAGAATGTCCAAAAGTGATGACATATGTTCATCAGTTATTTCTGACTTGAGACTTTCTCTTGCCTCACGTGCATCTATTTTCCATTGTTCATACAAGCAGGTGAGCCTTTTTTCCTTTTTCATTACTTCCTCTTTTTTGTAAGCAGACGTTTTTTCAATTTGTTCCTTGATATCCTCATTGTGAATGGCGGAAGGCTGAGTAACTTCCATTGTTTGATCAATTCTGCCACCTGTTGTTCTTTATGAGTCGTAGTTTATCACGTGAAGACACTTGGGTTAAGCAGCCTGGCGGACAGCAAATGGTAAGCTCTTACTGTAGCGTCGGTTGAAATAATGAAGATTTACTGGTGGTCAAAAGTTTCTCCTTTTAATTCCTTCTGTCTCGTACACAAACTTCTTACACCACAAGAGCTAGAAAATAAACAAACGGCGCCATGAGTTACAATTAACTATGAATACAAATTTTCACCTTATTGCCACATTCAACCGGGCTAAGTATCTTTTAACTATCAATTTTGTCGTCTGTGAATCCTTTTTTTTCTTTCTTTCGAATCGTCTTGATACGCACTGTAAATCACCATCTATTCATTCGTGATCCACTTCCGTGTTCCTTCAAAGTAAAACTTCCGGCCAACAGGAATTCAAAAGAAATGTCCGGTATTGCAGAAAATTTCGCAAATAGGCCCATAGTCCTTTACAAATATAATTATTTATCCAGCGAATTGCTTTTCTCTTGAAACAGCCTTGTCTTGCGTTTTTCCCCACTGGCTATATGCCTGTCTAGAACATGCGCAATCGCGGTTGTCCGTGTCATCCGTGATCTACACTGAAGTATTGTGGTTAGTGAGTCGGGGTGTCATTCTACCTGGTGTTAGCAACAGAGTTCTGAAGTTACGGCACATTTCACCCTCAAATACCACGTAAAACCTGCCTTTCATGGCAGCATGACGGCGATTCTCGAGCACCAAGAAAGGAAGCATGTTGTGGCTGATGCCTTTTTTCATTTGACAGGTTCAGTCATGTCTGCAAGTTAGATGTTATTAGTGTTTATGTTTGACGTATACTGACACAATGTCCTTTCGGCTACGCTAACATAAGAGGCATTCGTCAGCGTACTCATGTTTTTAACAACCAAAACAGTGTGCCTATGCCGTTTTTGACATCTAAGCGGAAAGATCTCTTGTGAATGGAGTGATGCGTTCACGAACTGGGGAATTCCAGTTCTCAAATTAACAAAACATGATATATTTCCTACAAGCCCTCATTGCCATCACATAACAATAAAATACATAATTAAGTTTGTTGCTATATACTAATTTATAGTATTGTAGCGAATATACCACATGTGAACCACTGACCAACGTCTGAGAGACAGGATCCAGCTAGTCTGCTCTGTATCAAGCAGATCAGCAGGGGTCCGTACAAAGTGATTTGGCAAGGACTTGCCAGACCCTAAGCTGATCAACAAATTCTGATAAGAACGTTACCTAGAACACTTCAGCAGACACTGGTTGCATATTGAAGCTGCCGTCAATGCAGACAGTTTGGCATCTGCCAAACCTGTGACAGCGAATGTTCAGCTTGCACCAACTTGGCAGGCTGGCCAAAGACTGATCCCAAGAGGTCGACATAAGAACTTCAGCTGCAAGTTTCTGTGCAGGATTATCTCCCAAAACTACATTGAAATGAAATATGTATGCCTGTTTATCATTGTTCTTATCCCACTAACTCTGCATTCATGAATCTGTTAGGTCATGATAATAACTATTTTCCTGGTCATATGTTGTAGGGCGGCATAGTCGACGACTGGTTAGCACGATGACCTCACAGTGCAGAGGTCGTGGGTTTGATTCCGGCCTTCCTTGTGGAGTCTGCATGTTCTCCCCATGCCTGTGTGGGTTTCCTCCGGGTACTCAGGTTTCCTCCCACGTTCCAAAAACATGCATAGCAGGTTGATTGGACACTCTAAATTGCCCCTAGGTATGAGTGTGAGTGCGGATGGTTGTTTGTCTATGTATTCCCTGCGATTGGCTGGTAAGCAATTCAGGATGTACTCCGCTACTGCCCGAAGAAACCTGGGTTTGGCTCCAGCACACCCCGCGACCCTTGTGAGGAGAAGCGGTACAGATAATGGGTGGTTATTATGGTTTGTCAGGTTCGCCAATTTGACATATAGGGTTCATAGCTGAAAGGAGAGAGGCACTCAGCTCAAGTGGATACAGAGAGGTTAATAAAGTTTATTTGGCAACTTCATCTCCCTTCTGTTCCTCGATGTTTTTCACACATTCCCTTTTATAACATCGAGGAATCAGATTACACTTCGAGAAATCAGATTACACTCAAGGGTGGTACAGTACGTCTTCTCAAAAGCTGGTTTAGTCCGGTTTATCATGAGCGTGCCGTCGTGGGTCACAGCTGACTTTGATGCCAACTTCTTCTATCAGGGCTCATCACGATGTTGTTTACTTCATCCTCACTTCTGAAGAAGTGCCGCCGCCCTGCCAATTGCAGACACCTCCCTGCAGTAAAGGTGTCCTCCTGTATCTCCACTCAAAGTGTAAACACTCAAGCATAGTCCACTCCACTAATTTGCAACATGTCATGCGCACCATGCATTGAAATAAAGCTGTGTCATGGCAAATGTATAATAACCTCTAAATATTATTCTAACATTCCCCCCTGTTTATTCTACATTTGCCCCAAAAATTATCATCAATGGAACTTCCAAGGATTTAATTCCATCAAATCACTAGCTTGATAGCAAATGTAAACCCCTCTATTTTTCTTTGTTTAACTTTAATGTATTTAACAAATTAACGAATAGGATCTCCCAGGTAAATTCAGTCGTCGTCATCAACTTGGTCATCAGTGTCTCCTCCATCACAAGCACCTCTGTAATTAATCAAAGGATATATTTCCTGTAGTTTGGAATTTGTTGGAGCGAGAGCTGTTGAGATAAGTCGGACAAGCAAAGCGCGAATGCAGGGAATACAACAACATCCACACAGTACAATGATTGAGGTGAACATTGTTATAGAAATCATTACAGAAAATACCATATTTTTATATTTATCAAACGTTTTGTTCCACCACTCATCCCATGCAGAGGTAGTCACACCTGAGTGTTCCTTCATCTTACGGTTCAGGGTGCGCAAGCCTGCAATGGCTCTAGTGAGGGATCCTTCCGGAGAAGTGTTGTTAGGAATGAATGTACAACATTGGTCCCCAAACATGGCGCAAACCCCTCCCCTCTCTGCCAACAGCATGTCCACCGCGATGCGGATTTGAAATGCGATGAGTGATGTTGCTGCCAATTGTTCTTTAATAGCTATAAATCCCTCTTCAGTGAAGTTCCCCAATCTTTGCACGTTATAGTGTATGTAATTTATTCGATCCACATTCTTATTCGGTGTAATCCAAAGAAGAATGGATTTGAACCCCGCTGCGATTTGATTTACCAACTTATACTCATCTGGTACGCCCCTTGGTTGGCCAATTGCATCCAAATTGGTCACATCACCATCCCTCCAGGAAGCACTTCGTCTTTTCCTGGAATAATAATAGGGGGATTCGTGGGCTTCAACGACTCTTTGAATGTCCCCTGCTGTGGATGGAAAATAGACACTGGTAAGAGAAGTGACACCAATGCGCAAGTTCCAACTGCGTCCTTTAATGAATCAAATAATTTAGGACCCCCGCACCACCACCACACGTCGCTGCGTGGCAGTAGTGTATCTGCTTGGAGCACAGTTGTCTTCTACCACGCTGGTGATTAGCTTCCCACTCGATTTTGCGTTCCTGTGAGATTAACACAAGTAAAGTTAGCCACTGCCACATCAGTAGAAAAGATAGGCTTATCTTTTGTTGCCTTAGTCACAGGGTACACATCATTCCAAGCAATGCAGTCCGCATTAGGTGTTAATTTCGTCATTACTTCTAAAAGACATGTCGATGGAAGAGCTGCTGGAATTACTCGTAGCAATGGTCTCGGACCCATGCATGAAACACAGCTTTCACTGCAACTAAACTACCCAACACAAAATCTCAATTTTTATCCATGCGAAAATCATGTCAACCGAGAGACCCCTAATAGGGTAGGGTGGCTTATAGTTCTTCACTGGCCTAAAATGTTTTCAGATCCTATTGATCTGCTCCCACCTAGTCACCAGACTTGCCTACCTTTCCCTTGTCGGGTGTCTCAGTTGAGATGACTTTTTTACAATGCACAAGGTGTTTGTTACTTGGGGAAACTGTCCTCGTTTTGGGCTTATGTTTCCCTGAGAATTGTGTCGTGCACAGATCATACAGGATCTATAAAAAAATTTTGAGAGTAAATTAAAGCCATATGTTGTATAAAATTAGTTAATCTGTCCTACCATCCCTCCTGTTGACACATGTGACACACCATGTGTCAATATTGCGAAAAAGATTTTTTGGAAGAATCGGTTTATTATCTGAACTGACATATATGCCATTAGTCAAAGTAGCTCCTTTTTCTAGCCATAGTTTTGCTCTTGCATAAGACACTGTTGTTGCATGTCTAAAAGGATGTCGTCTCGCAGAACGTTATCTATCAGCGCACACTCAGCCACACCTATAAATGGTTTGGTAGCTGCTTCTTTTGCTGTCTTATCTGCAAACGCATTTCCTAAAGTAATGTCATCAGTACCCGCAGTATGTGCTGAACATTTACATATTGCAATTTGGTTTTGTTATTTCTATCTAGTTTCTGTCTTAGTGCCATTGTCATCCAAAATTTTGTATCTTCATATCCGTCTTTATTCGTCTCTTTTTTTTCCCCCCTTTCGTTTTATTTTTATTTTATCTTGTAAGTCGACTATTTTTTGTGTATTAAGCTGACCAGCGAATTCATATTTTGTTATCTATGAGTTTAAATGTTTTACTTTTTCTGGACATTGGCTTTCTATAAATTTCCAGTCCTTACACGTCAATTGTTGCTTCGGATCCTTTTTGTTAGCTTTTTTACTGTTTGATTTCCCCATGTTGGAAGTCAGTGGTTCACCTAGGGTGACTAAACTGTCCTCCAGTCCCTGAACAGGCCGACAATTACTCTGTTTTAGGTAATTCCCAAGCTTCTACCACAAGTGGCGGAGAATTCTTGCCTCTGCTTCCCAGACAGTTGTCAGTTAATTTTCCTGTTCCAAAATGAGGTTGCAAGCCTCCATGCACACTTTTCCATTCACACTACGTTTTTTCTTTTTTTCTCTTTTCAAACGCACGTAGGATACACCCTGTTATCCTCTATCAGTTTTATAGACTATCTCTGTCTCTTCACGTAACATTGACTAGTATTCTTACGGTTTTACACAGTTTTAAAAACTTACTCTGTCTAGTCGTAGAGGAGTCCGCCCTCCTATATCCACGGAATTTAACTACTAATTTGCAGAGGAGTCCGCCCTCCTGTTTATGCGGAATTTAACTACGAACTTTCACATGCACTCATTCATCCCATTCGGAAACGAGTGACTCACCGAAGATGAGCTGAGTGTCTCCCTCCGCAGCTTCCCTTCAACCTTCAGTCTCCAGTAGCAGAGTCGAGGACCAGGTCCAAAAAAAAAGTCTTTGTCGTGGCCACGATTGTCCCCGGTCGTCGGCTTCGCTCCTGGACACCTCAGTATGTTGGGCTCACAGCTCGAGGGACCAATTTTATGTCAGGTTCGCCAATTTGACATATAGGGTTCATAGCTGAAAGGAGAGAGGCACTCAGCTCAAGTGGATACAGAGAGGTTAATAAAGTTTATTTGGCAACTTCATCTCCCTTCTGTTCCTCGATGTTTTTCACACATTCCCTTTTATAACATCGAGGAATCAGATTATACTTCGAGAAATCAGATTACACTCAAGGGTGGTACAGTACGTCTTCTCAAAAGCTGGTTTAGTCCGGTTTATCATGAGCGTGCCGTCGTGGGTCACAGCTGACTTTGACGTCAACATCTTCGATTAGGACCCAGCACGATGCGGTTTGCGTCAGACTTTGATGCCAACTTCTTCTATCAGGGCTCATCACGATGTTGTTTACTTCATCCTCACTTCTGAAGAAGTGCCGCCGCCCTGCCAATTGCAGACACCTCCCTGCAGTAAAGGTGTCCTCCTGTATCTCCACTCAAACTGTAAACACTCAAGCATAGTCCACTCCACTAATTTGCAACATGTCATGCGCACCATGCATTGAAATAAAGCTGCGTCATGGCAAATGTATAATAACCTCTAAATATTATTCTAACATGGTTTAACAGTAAAGATTTTGTCCAAAGTTCTAGTCATACTTTCCTGGACCTCTAATTTCTTTCAAAATGAGATGTTTCCAGCGAAATTGAGATTTGATGCAAGTTAGAAATTGTGAAATGCACTAAGGTTTGAAAGAACAATTCAATCGACTCAAATTTTAATAAAATATTTGAGCCTCACCCCACAGCTAAGGCAGGCGGATATTTTACACCTCAACCTGTCCCAGCAGATAAAAGGCCTTGCCTTTGTCTCTGTCGCGCTCTCTCTTTACCCCAAGACGCTCGCTCTCTTCAACTCAACTCTCTCTCTCCAACTCAAGTTCCCCCCAGAGAACAAATTCTCAAGGGTGTTTTGGCGTTTGGCGCCCTTGGTGTTTTCATTTTCGTGAACTTTTGATGGTTTGGGATTTTCAGTCCTGGTTTCTCACGCACCACCACACATGTGGCAGGTGAAGCCATGAAAATCCGGCCTGCGTGAGTGCACGCTAAGGCCACGAGCCCGCTGCGCTCCATCCTTGATCGCACAAGACACGTGAGACCCCACCAGGTTTTGCCTGCTTCCAACTGCCACATTTGTTCTCCTTTAGTTGGTACTTTTCTCTTTTTATTCTTATTTCTCTCCACACCTGCTCAACTCGTGAGACCCTGCTGAACAGACATAAGGGACGACATATGGGGGTCCCTTGGCTTTTAGTTGGTGCATTCAAAATTGTAAGGGAAACTTTGTGCATTCCATAAAGTCACAAACTGTCATCACTACACCGTTTTACGCTCATCTATTAGATGTCCCATTGTATCCTTCACCTGTCATTTAGTTCCCATTTATATTTTTGCATCTTCATTCATTCAGGCTTGCCGTAGAATATAATTTTGTTTGTTGTGTCATGCATATTCAATAGCTGTACTAGTTAATAAACATTGTCCATATACAGAAGAAATTGTATGTTTGGAACAACGTATTGACCTCTATTTTGGAGAAAGAACTCACCACTTATTTCATTGTAACCTCCTTTAGATTTAAAGACTGATTTAACAAGGTTTTTCATCAGTTATCCTCTAAACCAGGCATCACCGGACCACGGGATGATTCGGACCGGACCCAGGGCCAATCTATGATGATTTATTTTCAGGGCACATTCGCAAACGGCGCTGCAATTCTAGTAAATACGGAAAAGGCGTCACTGATTTGAGCCAATCAAATCTTTTGTTTACGATCCACTGCCAATTGCGCAACAGACCGGAAGAGAGTGCTGCTGACAGTATGCCTTGCTAAAAAGTTAGCGAGGTCGATGCGTCTTGTTTTAAATGAATGGACGGAGAAATTTAGTTTCGTTCTGGCTGCAGCCAATTCAAAACCAGTGTGCATCATATGCTCCGAAACCGTCGAACATTGCGAAGCGCCACTACGAAACAAAGCACCGCCCTTTTGTGCAAAGTTATCCGCTGACGTTTGAGGTGAGCGCATGCAAAAACATCGAACTTCGAGTGCAGTACAACAGATTTTTACATTTTTGTTTACATCCCAGCGGCATGCAAACGAATATTCAAAAAGTATCATGGATTTTGGGGAAAAATAAAAAAACGTTCAAGTGATGGGGAAGTTGTGAAGGAGTGGTAAAATGTGGTTGCACAAACATTTAAAGGAAAACACAAAGCCCAGATGTGTGAAATAATCTACCAAATCCCAATGGCCCTGACTCCGTTCTAACCCAGATTTAAGTCACTGGCAGGGCAGTCACAAACTAATTTTTCTCATTAAGAGAAGTTAAAAAAAATATTCAAAAGAAAAAGTGGTGTCAAAGCTCATTTTGAATTAGTTTTTCATGAGGACAGCCATTTTTATTGATTGTGTACTGAACATGTTGACCTGGTTTACTTGGATAATTAGGCTTTCGTTTTTTTTTTAGGCTGATAACTCTTTGATTTAAAAAAAAAAAAAAAAGGTAAAAGATGTTAACTCAATGCTAAGCACTTGATATATTTCTGCAGGAGATATTTTACAGTTTTTTTCTGGAAGTAGCACCCTTAAATTCCTGGAGCCACATTTTCTTGAATGTGAAATAAACGCCTTTTATTTGTTTGACTGGCAAAGGTGTTTAATGGGAACATTGCTAAATATTTAGTATATAAGTGCGCTCTGTTGAAAATGACTAAATATTGAAACTATATAAAAATGTGAACATAGGCTAGACATTTCGGGAAGTTGGACTTTGGTTCGGACCTTTCAATTGGAATAAATCTTCGTCGTGGACCTCTGTGACTATTAATTGAATACCTCTGCTCTAAACCATACAAAATTATTTGATGTGGTGCCCCTAGAGGCTAGCATGAGTATTGCAGTTATTTCTCCGGCTAGCGTTCAAATATACACAAGAGTGACCCTATCGTTGTTACAGCCCTAACAAATATTACAAGAAAAATATGTTCATCCTAATTGTAAAAGATTTTCTTTCCCTGTTGTATTTATTGTGTAGACCAATTTACTGCGATTAAATTACCCATTTTAGTAAAAAAACAAAACAATACAAGTGTTTGTTTTGTTTTTCTTTAGCACAGTGTATTTTCCAAATTTACTTCTCTCATTTCACTACCTTCTACATTTAATGAAATGCTGGGTGCCAAAGAAGAGTGAAATTTGTTTACAATTGTTTCTTTTTGTATTGATAGATGATTTCATAGGATTAGTGAAACTTTGAATAGTCTATAATTTTGGTTTCTTTTTAAAATCCACTAAACAATTGCATACAAAACCTTTAAGGCCAGAATGTTGCCCTCAAATTAAGCTGTGCCATTATTCATGAACATCTCAGAGCTGCTGGTCGAAGCTGCAAAGTTTAATCAAAGTTGAATGTTATATAGTCTCATTAATGTGTACATACAAAAATAATCAAGCTGTAAACTAATTGTGGTTTTGTAAGAGCTGGTGTGACATGCCGCAATTTATATATGATCCGATTAGTCAACTAATCGCTACTACTGTTGGTGATTAGTCGACTATCAAAATATTCGTTTGTTGCAGCCCTAGTTGGCAGGCAATGCTCCCACTCAGTCCAGCCGAGCACTCAAAGTCACGACATTTATAGATTTTAGAACTCCGTGCATACACAAGGCACGCCATATTAGGGGCTCCTTCCACTTTGGAGAAAAATTAAGACTTTAGTGCACCTAATGATCGTGAAAATATTGTAGTCATGAATTAAAAAAAAGATTCTCTAAGAGCTTCACAAATGACATCTTAATCTCACAGGAGTGTAAGGGAAAAAATATATCTTAATTATCTGGGGGTAAAATTAAAAAACCTAGAGAAGGGATCACAGATGAGGGGAAACCCCGTTCCAGGATTACCAGGCTGCAGTGGTTGCCAACATTTAAACCATAATTTGGATTTATGAAATGTTAGTTTGAATAGTTTGGGAGTCCATTTATTAGATGAAGCTTTGCAGGAAGATTACTTCGGAAGAGTGAATCCTCCTCAAAACCCAGCCCATTTCATTTGCACTATTCAGTGCAGCATCCCGAGAAATTGATCCACCTCAGATTACATTATTCGTTTACAGAAATAGAAGAAAATGTAAACTCTAAAACAACAGCAAAGTTGTACATATTCAAACAAAACTGTAGAATCCAAAAAAAATGAAAAAGCATCTGAACTAGCACCTAAGTTGTTCACAAAAAAATAACAATAAAATAAAAACCTTTGTAAACTGCAGCAAATTGTAAGCATTAGAACACAAATATGAAAAATAAAAGAGCAGGTGCATTTTTATTATAAACTCTGCATTTACAAAGTTTACTTGGGAACTTTTCCACTATGCAAGCGCATCTTCATCTTTGTCTATGTTGAAATCTGCTTCCATAAACTCCCTTTGTGTCATAGAGGGGGCACCCGCTGCTTCAGCTCTGCTCTGTAATGGCTGGCTTGACACAGGAGATACTGATGTAGTCTTCGCCTGAAAGGGCATCTGTGAAGTCATGAAGTGGGCCCAGTGACTTACTGATAGATTCCTTTTGGGTAATTTCAAGAGCAGCTCTGTCCTTCCAGTTGTGCGCGAAGTGTCCCACCATCTTCTTACAGACACCTGCAGCACCGTCAATCACGTTATTCTTTTTCACTCCATGTTTTAAAGTGCAAAAAGAAAACAAAATTACACTAAAAACTTGTGATTCCTGCTGTTATCAGTTTATTTATAAACTGACTGAATTATCACCATTATCCATCAATCCATTATCTGTACCACTTCTCCTCACAAGGGTCTTGGGGGTGCTGGAGCCTATCCCAGCTGTCTTCGGGCAGTTGGCAGGTTACACCCTGAACTGGTTGCTAGCCAATCGCAGGGCACACAAAGACGAAAAACCATCCGCGCTCACACTCATACCTAAGGGCTATTTAGAGTCTCCTATTGTCAGAGATGTTTCTGTCAAAACAAGCTGAACAAATGAATCAACCAGCCAAGATTGTCTTTGTCACTCGCGAGGAGCAGTCCTCTGGAGACCCAGAGAAAACAGCTGTTGCTTCCTGCTCCGTGTGGTTTTTATTGCATCACAGCAAAGCAATTTGAATATGCAACTCATACAGAATGGAAAACTTGAACCTTGCCTTTCTCACACTCGCCCTCGCTCTTCCTTCTCATTCAAACAGTTGGTGTTTACAAGACATCTTTTTGGCTCACACTTCTGCTAATCTTGAACCGCAAGGGAGTACATCTTCACTTGTGACCTTGCAGCGCAGACACTTCTACTTTTTATCAGTCTGAGATGTGCACCTGTTTTGTGTCTTCCTGTCAGCGCAGGCACTTCTGTTAACACTGAATTACAAAGTACAGTGTTCACTTGAACTTCAATTAACATGTAAAGCATATTTTGAAACTTGATAATATGACAAACTAATTTCTTTGACACATCCCTCTTGTTTATCACGATTCAAACATCATCAAAGGGTGTCGCTTGAGGGGGGAGAAAAACTACCCAGAAATTCCGCAACTTCGGACAAAAAGAGTAGAAACCCTTGCCCCAAGCGAGAAGCCAACAAAAAGATAATAATTAAAAAAATAATAGCAATATTAGCAAAGCTAAAGCTGTTTTTGGTCCAATACATGTATATACAGAGTAAACCCGGGACATCAAACATTCACAACTGCAGCGCTTTTCTGTAAAGTAAGTTGCATTAATCAGTGTCCCTGAGTGTTTTGTCAGAAGCCGCAGGTTTTCTTGATACAAGTGTTAGATAGCAGTCTGCGGCTGTGCAACTTGTCTGCGTTGATGTTGTCCTGGTCTCGAGGTTGTGCGCTGGTTGCCACCAGGCACAGCCCTGCAAAGAAGTAGATAGCGCATCTGGTTGACAGGGCTGTGGCCAGTCGCTGTCCAATGGTTCGCTCCATCTTTCCGAGAGGGGTGTGTTTGCCACGGAAAACCCTCTTTCCCACCGTGGTCTTTTGTCGGTACACTGGAGTGTATGATCCCACTCCGAGGGACTAACGTCGCTAGGCCTATCAGCAGGAAACCTGAGAAGCTTACACTACGACTGGTGGGTCCAGCCTCCACGCCCCTCGACTCTTGCTGCCGTAGGGGTCACTGCAATCGCCTGGTGAGGGCCGTCCCAGCGTTCACTGGCCCAACGAGGTCATTTCAACACCTTGAGGAAGACTTGGTCTCCCACACGGACGTGGTCTCTCTGTGGATCAGAAAACACTGGCAAGTCATTGTGTCTATGCATCTTTTTTGGTCAAACATGTTTTTCATGTGGACTGGGACCGATGTGCCAGTCACTGGTGGTTCTGATGAGTCTGGGAGTCTATAATGGGCGGCCATATAGGATTTCGAAAGGGGATAGTGTCCTTCCTTCAGCTGGCACTCTCCTCATTGCTGTGATTGAAACACAAGTCGGGCCATTGTCTTTTTGTTTCTCTCATTGTCATAATAAGTCTGGCTTTAACAGTTCCGTTAGTGCGTTCCACAAGTCCTGCAGAGTGTATGCACACTGACGCTTTGAGTCAATTTGCAGTCAGTTTTCTCAAATGGTTTATCGTAATTTGGTAGTGCTAATACATCTTAATGAATGAGTTCATGCTTGACAAGTTCAAAAGCTATGTCAGCCTCAAGTGTCCAAACTATTTTGTCCTGCAACGTCATTGGCTTGTCATAAATGATGTCCAGCAATGGTCGTGTGATTCCGAAGTAATTTGCAATCCATGCCCGACAATAATTGCACATACCTAGAAAGGACATCATTTACTTATTTGTTATTGGTTTTAGGGCTTTGGCAACGTTTTCTTTTTGCTTATCACTGACAATGCGCCCTTTTTGGGTAAAAATTGTGGCCTAAGTAAGTCACTTACTTTTGAGGCTTTGCGAGTGAGATGTGCGGATGCTGGCCAGGAGGAAGTAACGGTTTCACTTTACGCGCACCAGGCAAACGGTTGCAAAGCACCACTTCCACCTCCAGTAAATGTGATTGACTTGCACTCTCTGTTCAGCCAATTTTAGGAACACTTTGGTATACTCGGGGTCAGCACCCGGGCATTCTTTGTATCTGATAGTCACATGCAGACTAACCACTGCCCGATCGGACTCTATTGTGAGCTACTTCTAGTATTTTATTGACGCCCTATTTTTGACCAAACATAGCGACCAATAGTAATGTGCCCTTTTAAGGTTTTGACATTTGTTTCAATTCGCCCCTGCTTATTGACTCTGATATTAATGTCCAATTGTGTCAGTGCATCGCGGCCTAATAAGTTAAATGCACGTTGATGTAGAACTGCTTCCACACTTGCTTTTTTTGTTTGTTTTTTACGTCATGTGATCCCCCGTTGTCACGACTCGTCCTGAAAAATTGTTTATAACAGGACTTTCTGCTTCTTTTCCTCTCTTTTTCAGCTCAACACGTTCATAATTTTGTGCATAATTTAGGATTTTCTCCATTTGACAAGTCGGCCAATTTAAATTATTTTTCTTTCACATAATTACAAATTTCTTGTCAAACTTGATTCTTTCTTTTCACATTCCTTTTCTTTTCTACACATTCTCTATCTTTCTTTTCCCATTCCTTTTCTTTTCTACACATTCTCTATCTTTCTTTTCACATTCCTTTTTTTTCTACACATTCTCTATCTTTCTTTTCACATTTCGGCGTAACTGTCCGCCGTCGGGATGTGTCAGTTCTTCATCGGGAATGAACTGTCCATCATTTTGTCTCGGATTAAACTGTTAAACTACTGACGCCATATTTAGACCCTGTTGTTAGTGACAATTGTTTCAACAATTCTCCTGCATTTAGGCGGTGAGCACAGACCATGTCTGTCATTTTAGTAACGAACACATCAGAATCCTCATTCGAATTTGAGAATGATCTCACAATGACTCTAAATTTAGTTGGGGTCCATGGTCTGTATACAAAAATAGGGTCATCATTTTGGATAAACATTTGTACCATTAGGTAGGCCTGAACTTGGTTAATCATACGGTTGATAACTCATGTCTAGCACTAGTGGAGTGGTTTGATTAATATTCCTACTCCACTGACCCATTGAACCTTTTGAACAGGTCTGATATCGGTTTTGGTCATGATTTGCTTCGGATGATTTCTTTTTTGTAATGTTTGTTCTTCAGATACTTTACCTGTCATTTGATAATATGATGGCAAAGACGGCTATAATTTTGCTTGTGTGTATTTGGCATTATATTATCAAATTCCGCAATTGTGGTTGGAGTGTGACTTGGTGTATATATATATATATGGGTAGAGAGAGAGAGAGAGAAATTCATGTTATAACAAAAAAAGAATTATGATTAAAACTTATTTTTTTATTCCCCAGCCATTATTTTCGTATTTATTCAATTACTTATTTTTGTATTTATTTAATTACTTCGACTTTTACCTGCTGGTACGCCGTCCGGTGTGCCCTGTGAATGTTATGATCCTCCAGCAGAGCTGGAGGATTGAGCAGGACTCTCCAAGCGCAGACACGGGAAAAAAGGTGGTGATACAAAGATATTTATTATCATCACAATATAGTCAGTGTAATCAGCGCGTCTCGCAGCAGCTGACGGCATGGCGCGAGACGATCGCTGGAGGAACGCCCACACAGCTGAAAAAACAAAAACACGCGGCATTACAGGCACGGATCATGACAGTGAAATGAAAGGAGGCATTCTTCATTTATTTATTTATTCATTCATAACTGACAGCCTCACGCTCCGTTCGTGCGCGGGCGGAAGGTGCTCCTATTCGGCTTAACTGTGACACACGCCCGCCCTCCTCCCCCGGAGCTTCCATTCGGTTAAACTTAGGGGCCGCTTGGAACCGCCCGTGCCCGGGGAAGGTGCTCCTCTTCGGCTTACTGTGACGCGAGCATGCCCTCCTCCTCCGGAGCTTCCATTCGCTTAAACTTAGGGGCCGCTTGGAACCGCCCGTGCCCGGGGAAGATGCTCCTCTACGGCTTAACTGCCACGCACGCCGGCCGGAGCTCTGGTATGGTCCGAACCGCGCGAAACGTCGCCAGCAATCGTGTCCGGGGGAACGTGCTCTTCTTCGTCCACTCTCTTCTTCGTCCACTCTCCTCTTCGGCGCACGCCGGCCGTCTAACCGCTCCAGCGCCCCCTCGTGCCGCTCGGCGAAACTACAATGCCCCCAAATATTTCTTAGACCCGCAAAGCACTGAACCCGCGAAAGGTGAACCGCGAAGTAGCGGGGTATTACTGTATATATATATATATATGTATATGTATATATGTATATGTATATATGTATATGTATATATGTATATATATATATATATATATATGTATATATGTATATGTATATATATGTATATGTATATATATGTATATATGTATATGTATATATATGTATATGTATATATATGTGTATATGTATATATGTATATATGTATATGTATATATATGTATAGGTGTATATATATGTATATATATATTTGTATATATATATATATATATACCCACTTTGCCTTTTTGGGCTGTGCCCGGCCGAGCCCCATGGGTGCAGGCCTGGCGACCAGGCGCTCGCTGACGAGCCCCACCTCCAAGTCTGGCTCCAAGGGGGGCACCGGTGTCCTGCGTCCGGGCAAGGGAAAACGTGGTCCAAAAATGTTGTGCTTCATAAGGGGTGTGGTGAGCTGTGCTTTGTCTGCACCCTCATCTAGGACCTGGTTGCCACGGGTGACCCTACCAGGGGCAAAAGCCCCCGGCAACTTAGCTGCTAGGATCATTGGGACACGCAAACCCCTCCACCACGACGATAAGGTGAAGGCTCAAAGAGGATAATTTGCGACAGAAACCGGTGGATGGATAAACTAAAAAGAGACTCGCCAAAGCCATAGCTAAGTGGGTGGCCACTGCGTGTTAGCATCATGGAGGACGAAGGTCTGGCTGAAATACTTCGCATTGCGTCCAACGACTGCACTTACGAATTGTCCTCGAGATACACCTTTGCAACCTGCATTCTAGACTTGCAGGAAGCAGAGAAGGCGGAAGCAGTCACGCTCACCGGTGATTACTGGACTTCTCTCAGTAACCATAACTACCTCGGTATGACAGCTCATTATTTTGACCCATTTTTTTTGCAATTTGTTGGCATTATATATTTCTTATATTACTCCAATTTGATCCCTGAGAAAGGCTGTTGAGATGCTGTTTTGTGTGACTTTGTTTGTGGGAGTCAAATCCAATGCATTGTTTTTTCAATTAAAAAAAAGTATTTGCTTAAAAACAAAAAATCAATTAAATGTGTGATTAACTAGGAGTTAACTATGAAAATGCGATTAATTTTAATTAAATATTTTAATCGCCTGCCAGTACTAATATATATATATATATATATATATATATATATATATATATATTGATATATATATATATTCTCTCCCTTTGAGCTCGGGTATGGTTGGATGGTTCAGGGGCCATTGGACCTGCTCCGAAAGGCCTGGGAGGCACCTTCCACGACGTCAAGTGACTGGGGGATGGTGCGATTTGTGCTGGAAATGAGGGAGAGACTGACCAGGTACCAGGAGGAGGCAAAGGTCAGCCTGCGGGAGGCCCAGAAAAGCCAGAAGACCTGGTATGACCAACAAGCTCGCCATCGGGAGTTTAAACCAGGCCAAGATGGATTGCTTCTTCTCCCTACATTCAACAACAAGCTGTTAAGAAAGTGGCAGGGGCCATATGAGGTCACCGCAAGATGGGTCCAGTGACCATTGAGATTTTCCATCCAGAAAAGGAAATGAATAAACTGAGGCATAGCTGGAGTGCTTGAATACAACAGATGCACCGGCATCTGGATGCACCATAGATTGAGCTTAATCCGTCTAAGTGTGAATGGGCCCGACAAGAGACAAGAAAATCCAATCCTCTACCTGAGCCGCAAACTTCAGCCACCTGAAACCAGGTATTCCATATTGGAGAAAGAGTGTTTGGTGTGCCTCAGAGAGCTTGAGCTACTATCTGATCAGACGTGAGTTTGACCTGGAAACTGACCACAGAGCCCTCACATGGATCAATAGCATGAGAGACAACAACAGTCGCCTTACCAGGTGGTAGCTTTCGTTGCAACCATTCAAATTTACCATCCGTCATCAGGCGGACAAAAGAAATTTTGCTGCAGACTATCTGTCAAGATTGCCACACATCATCAATCGCCGGGAGTAGGGGGATGATGTGACGAATCGGCTCCATCAATAAGGAAGGTACAGCATGGCTATGGTGACGCTCGCTCGCTCATACTGATTAATTAATTTCTACCTCCGTTTAATACATACACACGCAGTGGGCACCACTTCAATCCCACGTCAGTTACGGTTTCAGTTGAGCGACCGAGGGTGCACATTTGGTAGTTTTACTGTGGTTTGTAGCATACATCGACGCACACACACGCACGTTCAATTTAACTCTCACGAGACGCTGCAGACGACAGACACGACACGACGCACCATCAATGAAGTCCAAACAGGGGGATCTTCCGTATAAGTTTAAATGTTTTTTTTCACGTGTGTCACATGGTCAGGTGACTGAAAATTACTTTGGTTTAGTAAATACACAGGTTAGAACATAACTTATTCATGGTCAATGCGGGGCCATATTTATTTGAATATATAATGGGAACTAAATGGGAATAAAATGCCTCTGGGCTAAAACAAAAATAAATAAGGGACTAATTACATCATGCCGAAGGGGAGGGGCTAACCGTGGTGGAGGGGTTTGCGTGTCCCAATGCTCCTAGGAGCTAAGTTGTCAGGGGCTTTTTGCCCCTGGTACGGTCACCCATGGCAAACAGGTCGTAGGTGTGAGGGTCCAGACAAAGCACGGCTCACCAAACCCCTTATGAAGCACAACATTATTGGACCATGTTTTCCCTTGCCCAGACGCGGGTCACCGTGGCCCCCCTCTGGAGCCAGGCCTGGAGGTGGGGCTCGTTGGCGAGCGCCTGGTGGGCGGACCTGCACCCATGGGGCTTGGCGACGTTGGTCCCATGGACTCACCACTTGTGGGAGGGGCCAAAGGGGATAGGTGCCATGTGAGCCGGGCAGCTGCAAGAGGCAGGGACCTTGGTGCTCTGATCCCTGGCGGCAGAAACTAGCTCTTGGGACAGGGAATGCCACCTCTCTGGCAAGGAAGGACCCTGTGCGAGGCAGAGAAGTTCCAACTAGACATAGTCGGGCTCAACTCCACACACAGCTTGGTCTCTGGTATCAGTCCTCTTGAGAGGGCTTGGACACTCATCCACTCTGGAGATCCCCAAGGTGAGAGACGCCAAGCAGGTGTGGGCATACTTATTGCCCCCGGGCTTGGCGCCTATACATTGGGGTTGCCTCCCTGCGACTCAAGGTGGGGGGACGAGTACTGACTGTAGTTTTTGCCTATGCACCAAACAGCAATTCAGAGTACCCACCCTTTTTGGAGTCTTTGGAGGCTCCCTCGTTCTGCTGGGGGACTTCAATGCTCACGTGGGTAATGACAGTGAGACCTGGTCGGGCGTGTTGTTTGGGATGAAACTACAACATTGATCCCGAAATGTCCCGCACACTCCTTGTTTTTCAGCCAATAACATATCTAAAGCAATCCTATTTTGAACCGTCATTAATGAAGTTTTTGACAATTGTTCATGTACCGCCTCTAAAGCTTCTGTAGTAAAATTACTCAATCTCTGAACGTTATAATGAACATAATTTATCCGATCCACATTGGGGTCACCCAAACAAAAATGCTCTCAAACCCTGATGCGATTTGGTCTGCCAATTTGTATTCGTCCGGGACCCCTCTTGGCTCGCTTATTGCATCAATGTAAGTGGGGTCCCCCTGTTGTAACCAATCTCTCAGGCCTCTTTTTTGTCTATCCAAACCGGACATCGGGGTGACCTGATTGAATTGATCCCAATTTTAACTGGTCCAAATCTACAGGTGTCACACTCACCGGCATAATTAAAGTCACCAGGGCACACCTGCCAGAGGCATTGGTCGGCAGCCTGTCGTATAGAAATTTTCCACCACAACACAACTAGACGTCTGCACGGGAAAGCGGGGGTCCTGCTGGAAGAGACACATTCCTTTCACACCAATCCCACGGTATTTGTCCGATTGTGTGTCCTGCTCCATTCAACTTCAAACACGTAAAATTTTGCTTGGCCACCTTATTATCAAAAATCGGCTTTTGTTTCTCGGGGGTTGTCAGTGGGAAAATCTGGTCCAGATTCGTACAATTTCCCTTTAATTCTCCAAATCAATTGTGTGATTGAATAATTTCGCATATATACTAACCTCGGGGTCTTGGTCACAAATTTTATAAAACAATATCACCTGTGCGTCTGTCAACCTATCCGAGCTGTCCTCCCGTTCCTCATACATGACTGGTTGCAGTGGTACTGTAACATCACAATGTTTGTCTCCACTCATACATCAGAAGCAAACATACTAAAAGCGTAGAAAGCGAGCCCATCATCCAGAAATAATAAGAAAAAGGACAGCCGTAGCCATTTTTATGTATGATTTGTATGTGTTTCTATATATATAATTGGTCAGTATCCCCCCCCTCACCATAGCGGGGAAAGAACTCCGGTGCGGGTCAAATTGCACTGTACTTTCATTTGATAAATGCTTTTTGTTTAATTGTTTAACATATTTAGTAAATATGAACCTGCTAAATTTAATAATTGACCTTCTTTCCCGTAAGTGTTTAAAATAATGCCAGCAATCGTTATACAATCCTTCAAAATATGCATGCTAAATAATCGCAATAATACCATAATTGTATTCAATCACCTTTTTCAATTTGTTTGTGAAGCTTGTATCAGTCACTTGAATAATATATTGTAATTAACGTAAATCCACCAAATATTATATCTATTTCAATTCCCAGACTGTTGTAAAAGCTTTCTTCGAATATAATCTAGACCGTGGCATCCTCACAGGCATTGCCCCCAGAAACAATTCTCCAACGTATAAATTTAGTTTTGCCGATAATCACCACAAGCAGTTTTGGTTCGCGATAATGTCCTAATGATATCCAGCTAATATGGCGCAATATTAGAATTTGGCTTCGCTGAATTAAATAAAATTTAGTTCACTGAGTTCAAATATCTAACTGTGTTTAGGGATTACAAATTAAGCCCCGAGCTAACGCTCCAATTTTGACCGTTTTTTTTGACAAATCTTTAAAGCAACCCAAATGAAATATTAACATTTATGCTAAAAATAAAAAATCCCAAAACTATAATGACGCAGATACCAAATTAAATCATTTTTTATGGGAAGAATAGGTGCTCTCCAAGACAGAGACAGCTCCAAGACCGCTGCAGTCTTCACCTCCTATTGTCTCCCGAATGCCTCAATCCACCTCCAGGCCGTGCCCACACTGATTCTGTCAACTGGGGGAGGGTGTAGAGCCAGTAAAAACAATTGCGGAGCTGTGGAGCCGAGCCCCAAATCAGTTGGGCCCTGGGTCCACAACTCTAGAAAAGACACACACACAGAATTACTTCTTCCTAGTGACCCCTCTCGGGAAATTTTTAAATTTAGTGATGTTCCCAAAACCGAAGAATTTGTAGTGGGTGCTGAAGTATGATATCCTGATAGTGACGCGGAGTATTCAACAACTATGGGGCCGAGATCTTTAGTATGATGACGTGCATCAATATTCAATGTGATTTGTTGCTACGCGAAAGTAAACAATTCATACCATTTCCGCTGCTCAGGGACAAGGCACACATGCGAGGCAACGCCGGTTGGCATAACAAATATACAATCCTGATTTAAGATTTACTCTTGACTAAATTTGGATGAATGCATCTTGATAAACTAAATCATGTGTGTGATCACATGTACAATGTAATGTGTCAATTGGTAAATTGAATGGGTGGAGGTTGCTACACCACTCAGACCAGAGCAGGAACAGGGCATACCCACCGCGGGAGGATGGAGAACCAGGTTTCAGAGCTGCCCTCAGATGTTTCAGTTCAGTTCAGCCACTGGGAAGGAAGAGAGCACGACATATGCTCCCTCCGACGGATGTGCACAATCAAGTTCAGTCCCCTCCGGAAATTTCACTTCAATTCCAGTGTTCGTTCAGTCAATGGCAGTGACTCAGGCAATCTCGAGAGTCCTCAAGGAGGATATTGTTGCTGCTCACTGGGAGATGTGGAAGGAGCTCACAGCGCGTGGAATATCTCGCACCAGTATCCAGCACCATCAAAAACTTGTCCATCCACCGTCCCCGGAATGCAGGCACCTGCCAGTCCTCGAACACTAAAGCTCCGCGGCCCCCTGTCATGGAATGGGGTACCAGCGGGTTGGTGTCAAGAGTGCGTTGGGAGTGGGTAACGGTGGCGCCCCCTGCGCTGGTGGAGCTCTTTGCGACAGGTATGGCACCGGACCAGAGGATGGCAGATTCCAGAAAGTGGCTCGGTATGGACAGCTCATCACCCAGTGACCCCACACCCAGCAGGAAGAGCACACCCCACTCACAACCCCTGTCTATAACCACCCCTACCTCTGTTACCGCAATCCCGACCTCGTTGACCGCCCTGCTACGGACAGCCAGTCTGCTGTGGCGCCGCGTCACCCGAACCTTGCCCAGGAGCAGCAGAAGTGGAAGGAGCAGCTCCAATGGGAGCTGTATGCTGCAACGGCTGCATTAGCTGCTCCTCTCCCTTTTTTTTTAATATATCTTTAGCCTTCTTGGCCTCCTGTACTTTGACTGATTAGCAGTTTTTCATTGATCGACTGTTTCGCATGATGTCTGCAACCGGAAGGGGCACGCCCTTGTGGACGGCCAACTGAAACAGCTGTGTAACGACGACATTATTTGATGGGTCACTGCCAGAAGTCTCACTCCATTCACGTCTCGCCCTGGCCTCATAGACCAGAAAGATACAGCAACATCGGCCCCAACGGGGCCAGAAATATCTGATGCACGGCACAGCCAATCTCACCTGAGGTGTCCCCATTCAGCCGATGACCATCATGCTGGTCAGCAGGTCTGGCCTCGGCCTCAAGTGAGGACAGTTCCTGTTAAGTAAATTTTGTCCCGCATGTAACTCTGTAATCCCCTCTACAAAGAAACTACCCTTGCATTAAGTGAGTGATTTTTTCATAAAAACAGCGCCACTTATCTGACATTAACTTCACGTATCACTGCTGTGGTGCCGTATTATATGGAAAAGTCTAAACAATCCAACTAAATTTTGCCCTATCCTGGACTGGGTGTGTGTTATCTAGTCATGCACCCAATGTGAATAATAAAACCTGCGGGTCACATGAGCACGCTAAAGCAACAACTATATCTTAATCTGTTTCGTGGACCCTAAATTAGCATATCTTATATCTCCCTCCTTGTTGAGGAGAACCTCCGGGATGGGCGTGGTGAGGCGCTTTTTGATGCGTTCTCCGGCCTTCTGGTCACACTGGTCACATGTCACCCCAAACCTGTGGAGAGAACTGGAGGAGTAGCACTTGCCAGTGAGAAGGGGTAAATTACCTGCCTTCTGAAACTTTCAGTTTTGTATAAATTTTGTGTAATAACGTCAATCAATCATTCACTTGATGCTTGAATTTAATTAGTCCAATCTGTCTCCAATAACAATTTGAAAATCAGTACTTGGGAGTGCAATAGGAGTTCAGGTTGATCAGGCCTGTCCGCCCGTTGCATCCTACGTGCTGTTAGGGCTTGCCGGTGCTCTTAATCAGGTTTCTTTCCTGGGGCCCGTCCCTTCAGCATTCACTCAAAGCACATATACGTACAAACACTTTTTCTTTCACACTTTCATTCACCTCTAGGTATCTAATTCCTTACCCAAAAAAAATACTTTCCAATTTCCAATTCCACACAGAGACCCCTCCCTCGGCGCGTCCGCCTTGATTTCACTATGATTTGTGCTGGCAGATCCTTAATTTTGCCTCAATTTAGCCAGCGTATACCAAAGTTTACAACTGTGGGTCTCTTGATTCTCCCATTCAGTCCCGTGATATCGTTTCTCCTGTTCCTCCTGGACGTGGCTGATGATCCTGCACCTGTGACTCAAACACCTCATAGATGCGGATGTTAGCAGTCTGGTATTTATGGAATGCTGTCATGTCAGGGTTCGCGTCATACAGTCATAATTGGTATTTATGGAATGCTGTCATGTCAGGGTTCGCGTCATACAGTCATAAAACGTCTGTCGTCTACCTTTGTCACATTTAATACACATCAGTTAATAAATCATCTACAGAACTATTTAATCCAACATTATATTTGGTAAACCAATCTCCAATTGCTAGATATTTAAAGACTGTACTCCCAGGGTTTCACCAGCATGTCAAGTGCCCGACGAGGGGAGACAACACTCTCGACCATGTGTACTCGAACATCAAGCACGCATACAGAGCCCTCCCACTCGCCCCCCTCGGCCAGTCAGACCACCTGTCCTTGCAGCTCGCACCTGCGTACACCCCTCTCAGGCGCAGATTCAGGCCTACCACAAAGACTGTGAAAACCTGGCGTGACGACGCCATGAGTGAATTACAGGACTGCTTTCATGACACAAACTGGGACCTCTTTGATCATCAGGACCTTGATGTCTACACGCATTGTGTACTGGACTACATCAAGTTCTGCATGGAAACTGTGTCCCAACAAAAGACTATACGGACCTTCCCAAATGCGAAGCCCTGGATGTCCAGCAGGGTTCGCTCTCTCCTCAAGGCCCGTGACGCTGCCTTCAGGTCAGGCGACAAAGCCCAGTACAGGGTGGCTCGTGCTGACCTGAGCAAAGGCATCAAGCTAGCCAAGGCAACCTACAAGGGGAGGCTGGAGGCCCACCTTGCCAGTAACAGACCACGGGAGGTGTGGCAGGGTCTACGGAGCATCACCAACTTCCGTGGCAGCAGCACGACCTCTGTAGACCCGAGTGCATCGCTGGCAGAGGAGCTTAACTGCTTCTTCGCTCGCTTTGACTCGCCCCAACCGTCACACCCCCGCACTTCAAGCTCCAACTCCCCCCCACTCATCGTAGAGGAACACGATGTGAGGCGCGCGCTCCTGGCGGTCAACCCCAGGAAAGCTACTGGACCCGACGGAATACCAGGCAAGGTCCTCAGAGCATGTGCCCACCAACTGTCACATGTTTTCTGCAGGATCTTCAACCGCTCCCTTGCTCAGGCAGTCATCCCCTCCTGCTTGAAAACTTCCCCCATTATTCCTGTCCCCAAAAAGTCACCAGCCGTCCACCTGAATGACTACCGTCCTGTTGCTCTCACACCAGTCATCATGAAGTGCTTCGAGAGGCTGGTTCTCCAGCACATCAGGGACTGCCTTCCTCCCACTCTGGACCCCTACCAGTTTGCATACCGGGCTAACAGATCCACTGAGGACGCCATCGACACTGCTCTGCATGTTGTACTGGGCCACCTGGAACAACAGCAGAGCTATACAAGGATGCTCTTTGTGGACTACAGCTCGGCATTCAACACGATCATCCCAGACATCCTCGTCGCCAAACTGGACACTCTCGGCCTCCCTGCCCTCACACGCATCTGGATTAAGGACTTTCTGACCAACAGACCCCAGACTGTGTTGCTCGGCCCCTACACGTCCTCCACCCTCATGCTGAGCACCGGTTCCCCCCAAGGATGCGTGCTGAGCCCTCTCCTGTACGCCCTCTACACCTACGACTGCAGCCCGGCCCACGGCAACAACACCATCGTCAAGTTTGCTGACGACACGACAGTGGTCGGTCTGATCTCGGAAGGTGACGAGACAGCCTACAGAGAGGAGGTAAAGAGACTGACAACTTGGTGCAAGGACAACAGACTGCACCTTAACTCTGCTAAAACAAAGGAGATTGTCGTCGACTTCAGGAGGAACAAGACGCTGCCACCCCCCCTCTGCATCGAAGGCGTGTGTGTGGAGAGGGTCCACACGTTCAAGTTCCTGGGAGTACAGATCTCCGATGACCTTTCTTGGAGTCACAACACCACAGCAGTGGTAAAGTAGGTCCGCCAACGTCTGCACTTCCTGAGAGTCCTCAGGAAATTCAACCTGGACAGGAAGCTGCTGCTGGCCTTCTACCACTCGTCCATCGAGAGCCTGCTGACGTACTGTGTCTCCACCTGGTACAGCGGCTGCACTGAGACGGACAGAGTGAGGCTCCAGAGGACAGTCAAAACAGCGCAAAGGATTATTGGCTGCCCTCTCCCCTCGCTGTCGGACATCTACACCGCCCGGTGCCTCAGAAGGGCTCTCAACATCGTCAAAGACAATACCCACCCAAACTCACACCTGTTCGACCTGTTGCCCTCTGGCAGGCGCTACAGATGCATCAAATCAAGGACCAATAGACTGAGAAACAGTTTCTTTCCGAGAGCCATCTCCATACTGAACTCTCACACACACACGAGACCACCCTAACCTTGCAAAACAGCATTGTGATGTGTTTCTATATGCCCTATTCAGTACTGAATTCCATTGCACTGTCTTATTTATTTATCTAATTTATATATTTGTCTGTATTATTGTTGTTTTGCACTGGAGAGGGGAGCCCTCTAATCTCGTTGCACACTTGAGTACAATGATAATAAAGGGATTTCTATTTCTATTTCTATTCTATATTTCCCGTTCTAAGGATTTTCTTTCAACATGATCCTAGAATATTTCAATTAAAACCTATCCGAAAACCATAATTCCTTTGCTTAAAACTTTAAATTTTAGTAAGACTGGCACTGTTCTGCTGTTCTTCAAGTTCTCTTGTATATTTTAGTGTTTTAGTTTGTGTTCTAATTTCCTGCTAATTTATATTTATCCTATCTATTAATTACTTTATTACCTGATATGGAAAGTGATATCAATTAAGTTGTATATTCTTTATGTCCAAAAAAAGTTTAAATCCCAACTCGCTCGCACATACAAAAAATGAGAGAAAAAGAGAGAGAGAGAGAGAGAGAGAGAGAACATGCGAGTTAGGGGCAGGGAAATCGAAAAGGGTCTTAATGCTTTGAGTTGATGTTTAGATGCACGCCTCCGAGCCAAGACGTTTGTTTTCATTAGGACTAATTAATTCTACAAATTTAACTGGTCTTATCAGGAGCTATATAAGTGGGCAGTGCTTATGCCACAAAAAAAAATCCTTATCAGCCACTGACACATCAATCTTGCAAGGGGCCTGCAGTATGATGTCACTTTGACCCAATCAAGGCTCATATTTTTCTTATGGGGAACACAAAATTCGTTTATTGACCTTTATTTATGCCAATGGATCCCTAAACAATTTACTTCATGCAACATAATAAGAACAATCAAATTAACAATAACTTACAGAGAGTAGGCAGCAAGGAAAGTAAACAAAACTATAGTAGACCAAACAACCAGCTATGTTTATCAGCCAGAGGGAACACAGACACACACACAGTGAAACGAGATGAGTGTCAGGAAAAGAGACAAACTGGGCTGTGAAGGGATGGGTTGTATGGAAACAAACATAGGGGCCGCGGGCCACTCAGGGCCGCAGTGTTTTCCCCTCCTATTCGTCTGGAATTATTAAGGGAAAAAATATTAACTCAGAAAAATCATAAGTAAAATAAATAATATTATCTGCCAATAGAACAGGAACATTTTACGTGACCAGATTTAGAAAACTACTAAAATAATAGTAGGCCCATATCAATGACAATAGTCTCAGAATAAGTAGTCTTAAACTTGTCAGTTTTCAAACTGTAATATTCAGAACAGTATTCTTAAAACGACTCCACTCTGGATGGCCGCAGCCACATGCTAAACCAGCCGAGCCGAGCACCAAGCCACAAGCAAAGTGAGCTCAATCAATAATATAACAAAACTGGAATAACTTTTGCCATTTTCTTTTTGCCTGGAAACCCCTGACATACATGATTGACTACAAATATACGCCAAAGGTTCAACAACCAGTTCAATATCACCCTCTACCAATCTTGTCACTTGCACAATCCTCCACAACATTCAACATCTTCTTTTTCTCACGTGCCTCTCCTTGTCCACTTTCACAACCTTCTCAACCTTTTCTTCCAATTTTATGTTTGCCAATGCTGTCGCCAATTGATGCACACTACGTCTGTAATAAGTAAATCTCAGATTTTACACCTTATTTCCGTGATACTTAAATCCCAGATTTTACACAGTATCACCGTGACACGTAAATCCGAGATTTTACACCGCGTCATGATCCACACTTTTAATATTTAATGTCCCAATTATCCCCGCTTTCCTCTGTTAAATTTATTTTTCCCCAATTGTGCAGAATTCAGACATGTAGTAACAGGTATTCTGCTTACCTTTTAGATGTGGTACCACCAGAGGAAAACAGGTCTAAATCGGGATTTCCTTTCCATTCAACAAGTCATCACTTGGTGTGGATAAAGGTCCCTGACCCTGGGTCCCAGACCCTGTGGTTCTCTTATTTGAAATCTGTGGATTTCTTTAGTAGTCCTCTCCCTCTCACATGTCGGGGTCACCAGAAATTGTTGGAATTTAACTCTAAGAATGGAGCATAACCTTTACCAAATTATTCAAATTAATTATCTGACTCCATTAATGGTTAACCAAACACGACCTACATTCATCCAACAATTATGCGCGCTCGTTTTGAGAGAAAGATGACCAGGAAGCCGGCAACTTCACACGGGAGCGGATTTATTCCTAACAGGAGATCTAGTACAAAAGCCCTCTCAGCATAGTTCTGCGCGCCTCTGTACCAAACAGAAGACGACGACCCCCCTCAAGTTGCCCGTGATCATTTATACATTTCAGCAAACAAAGCAAAGACATCCTACTATTCTACTATTGGCTATGTGTCATCTGCAGTTAACTTTAGCTTTCTCTTAGTGGACGTCTTCTGCCCGCAGGATGACGTGTCGGCTCGTCCAATCTCACACAACAGCGCCTTGATGTCTGGAAGGCTCTGCGTCAGCACCCCCCGTTTTCAGAAGTGCGGCTCGTCCTGTACAAAAAACATCTGCCACCTACGCATTTCACACAGCCTGCCCTGACCTTCCACTGCACATCGAATCAAAGCACAATCAGCAAATATCTTTATTGCTTTAAACTGAATACATGTAACTTGTAGTCAATCGTATAAAATCCTTTATAGTCAAATGTATAAAATCCTTTATCTCGTACACGTTGAGCCCATCGTTCGTATGCGCGGACAAACCACGGGAACATCACAAATAAATCAGCATAAACAATTTCTGACATTGCTACATTGACACAAGCTCCAACAATAAAACAACAACTTTACTTTTATTGCTATTCCAACTTTTAGTCTTTTCCCATCCCGCTGGAGTTTCGGTCACTTCCGTGACCTTGGTATTTCCGTTGTGATGTAGCTTTTGCATTTCCGATGTGGTTTTGCAATAGCTGGTATTTCAATGTTGTTGTGTTTTTGCTTTTGCAATTGTTGTGACGTTTCTTGGCCACCGTACAAACGGCTAGAAAACAATATAATAAATACAATACAATGCATCTTTATGTAGCGTTTTCACAACAGCTGCAGTTGTAACAAAGCGCTATGCAAAACATTTAAAACTAAAAATAAAAAGGCTCTCCGATAAAAACTTAAACAAAAAACTCAGCCAGTGACTGCTTTTGTTGTTTGTTGGAAGCAAAATCATCTAGTCTCTTAGAAATGTCTGACACAAGTCATCTTGAATGTTGTCCTCAGAAAAATAGGATTTCTCATTCTGTCACAGAGTTTTACAATTGCCCTAAAATACATGAGAGTAGGTATTCTCTGGTCTACATTTTGTGGGTATCCCTTCACATTTTCTGTTGGACCCGACCTGCAGAGCATTCAGAAAAAAGACAAATGAGGCCTGTTGACTGTTTGGACATTATTCTGTGAGAAATAATCACTTGGTGATGCTTATACATCACACAATGTGGAGTTGCAGACTTACCCAGCAAAGAGCTTTCTGTTGGTCAACGCATCTTTCAGTGGGAAAAAACCTCATGAATTTCCATTCAGTTGTAAAGCTGCAGTGAGCTAGCGGAGGACAGTGTGTCTGAGCAGTGTGCTTCGCTAATCCTGCAGCTAATGGCTGCATTTACAAAACAAAGGTGGGTAATTATAGGCTGTTGATTTGTTAATTCAAAACCTCACAACCATTTGGCTGCCCTTCAGTCATTGTAGGGGGAGTAAGAAAATCCCAGGCCTTCTAGTGTTAAGAAGGGGGTTGGAGGGTGTGTTCCAATTATAGAGGAATTACACTCCTCAGCCTCCCTGGTCAGGTCTACTGAGGGGTACTGGAGAGGTGGGTCAATCGAGAGGTTGAATCTCAGATACAGGAGGAGCAGTGTGGTTTTTGCCCTAGCTCTACACTCTCTACAGGGTACTTGAGGGTGCATGGGAAGCTCTCAATTTACCGGTCGATCTACATTCCTACCCTCACCTATGGTCATGAGCTGTGGGTCGTGACCAAAAGAACAAGATCTTGGATACAAGCTGCCGAAATTAGTTTTCTCTGCAGGTTGTCCGAGCTCTCCCTTAGAGAAGGGGTGACAAGCTCGGCCATCCGGGAGCCGCTGCTTGTCCGCGTTTAGAGGAGCCAGCTGAGGTGGCTCGGGCATCTGATTAGGATGCTTCCTTGGACACCTACCTGGTGAGGCGTACCAGGCATGTCCCACCGGCAGGAGGCCCCAGGGACGACCCAGGACACGCTGGAGAGACTATGTCTCCCGGCTGGCCTGGGTACGCCCGGGGATCCCTCGGGAAGAGCTAGACGATGTGGCTGGGGAGAGGGAACAATGGGCTTCCCTGCTGAAGTTACTGCCTCTGCGACCCGAACCCGGATAATCAGCGGATAATGGATGGAATGATGGATGGATGAGTGGGAGAGTTATGCGTTTTGAAAATTAACTAACATGGTAGTTGTTGTTGAACTCCAGTCAGTGTTTTTTTTAAATATATATACCCGTGACACACCGCTGCCTGGACTTTTTGTTAAACCCATGGATGTTGTGGTGGAGGGGTGGTGTAATGACGATGACGGTACATTGTCTCAATTGCAATAACTTTTATTCCCAATTTCCCAGTCACAAGTTTAACCATTTTTGTTGTTAACATGGTGTTTAGATGGTGACTCTGTGGGTGCTTCCTGATGGGCCGGTTACACTAAACTGAATGTACATTTGTGGTGCAACTGGCTTCCTCTGCTATCGCAATCCACATGACAGATGGCTCGTTTGTTTGTAAATATTATTTAAGATCAACCCTTCAGTGAGTACAGTCCAGTATGAGTCTAATCCTTAATGGAAAGTAGTTGCCAAGGGTCGTATGGGAGACATTAGGGGGGGTCTTAAGGGTATTGTCATAGATGCCCTCGTTCAGTATATGCTTCACCAAAATTCCCTCCAATCTGTCTGTGTGGACTGGTCACAAATGGCCGGTGGTTGGTGAATAGTGCTCTCAGCTAAAACCACATTTGTTTTATATTATTCTTGATAAAATATAACAAAATGGTTGCTGTGGTATGAGGGAGTATGCCCCTTTTTGTGAGATACTGTAGCTCATTGTGTCTTTTTTGTTTCTGTTTCAGGGACGGAGGTTATGTTACTTATGCAGGCCTTGAATTCCTTAGCCACACCTGAAGAAAAATTGGCTGCTTTGTGCAAGAAATATGCAGACCTGGTAAGATTTCTATTTCGGATTTAAAAAAAAAAATCCTGACAAATTTTCTGGCAAACTGTGACCTAATTGTGAGTCTATGTTCAAATGTCATTAAGAGTTGAAATGAAACAAAAACAAAAAATAGCATATGGTGATAGCAGCGCATACAACAAAATGCATCATTTTGCTGCGTAATCTCGAATGAACATTAAGGTCAGAGTTGCTGAGTAAATGCAATATGATATAAGGCTGGGATGATATCAAGACGTATTGTGATAGTCAAGTGATTAACATCCACATAAGATGCCTTTGATAAAATGTTCGACAGAAAACAATAAGAATGCATTGCACGACCACGACAATGAATGTGTTCAGATAAATGACCAGTCACGTCAGTAATACTCTGATATAATGTCCATTCTCACCTCCGGATGGAAATGTTGTATACAAGTGAAGGTGTTCCCTGTCTCTGATGTGCTAGCACTGTTAGCCATGTCTGACGCTCTGTATCCCACTCATAAGTCAAAATAAGGCAGTAAAATATGAATGCACTATGGCAATAATGAGTCAGCTAAAAGGTGAAGTATTCCTAAGATGGTTGGTCAACACTAATGCATGCGCCGCAAGAGAGTTTTAGTTCACAATACATTGTATGAAGGCTAATGTAGGTGTATTACCAATATTGTTTTGGGGTATCTAATGCAAATAAGCATTAATGCACTGGTGGAGGTGAAACGCCACATTAAACAACATTACTTGTGCACAAAACAGTTAAAGGTAAAAAAATACATGGAAAAATATCTCATCTGAAAAAGTATATTGTGAAACATTTTTCATCCATATTGCCCGGCCCTACAAAGCACATTGCTTAAAAACGAGTTTAATGTATATATTGACCAGTTTGACTTTTTCATAGTTGCATTGACTTCTTGAAGTCTGAATGATAAACTTAGTTGCTGTCCTGTGAAATAAACCTGTCCAATTTTGCCATATTTTTTAAAACATTCACGTTAATGGGATGTCTGAAATGCGGAAACATCATTAACATAAAAAAAAAATAAAGATATTGAAAAAAATGGACACACGTGTTTTTCACAGGACAGTGAAAATATCGTAAAATAAAATTACCTAAATTTTTTTCCAATGTATTCAACAGTTGGAAAAAAAAGGAAGCAAATTCAGTATATATTGATATAAATTATCATTAGGGCCTGAGCAGCAACTGCTATAAGGCAGTGTTTTCGTCAACGATGACGAAAATATTTCGTTAACGACCCTTTTTTTTTCATGACGAAATCGAGACGATGATGAGCTTAAACGTGGCTCTTTTATGTTTAAAATTACGTGTCGTAAATTAATTTTTCATTGACGACAAAAGGACGAAATTGTTGGTGTGTGGTCCGTCAGACGTTGAAACGCCGGATAGTGGACCAGAATTTCCTCAAAGCCATCTGGAAGTCGTTTTCCATGGCCTCACCATAATCCTCCCACTCCAAAGTTTTTGCGTCCGAAACCACCGAAACCGTATTCCACTTGGCCAGCCGCTACCTCCGGGGTCCCACAGGCCAAAAAGGCCTGATAGGACTCCGTTCTTCAGCCTGACAGCATCCCTTACCCCCGGTGTCCACCAGCGGGTTTGGGGGTTGCCGCCATGACAGGCACCAACCACCTTACGTCCACAGCTTTGATCGGCTGTCTCAACAATGCAGGCATGAAAACATGGCCCACTCAGACTCAATGTCACCCATCTCCCCGGGGACTTGGGCAAAGTTCTGCCGGAGGTGGGAGTTGAAACTCTTACTGACATGGGATTCTGGCAAGCGTTCCCTGCAGACCCTAACAATATGTTTGGGTCTGCCGGCTCTGACCGCCATCTTCCCCCACCATTGCAGCTAACTCACCACGAGGTGGTGATCAGTTGACAGCTCCGCCCCTCTCTACGCCCAAGCCCTATGGGTGCAGGCCCGGCCACGAGGCGCTCGCCTACGAGACCCACCTCCAGGCCTGGCTCCAGAGGGGCCCCGGTGACCCACGTCCCGGGCAAGGGAAAACGAGGTCCATATATCGTCGTCATTGTAATTGTTCTTGTGAGCTGTGCTTTGTCTGGACCCTTACCTAGGACCTGTTTGCCATGGGTGACCCTACCAGGGGCAAAAAGCCCCAGACACCTTAGCTCCTAGGATCATTGGGACACATAAACACCTTCACCCTGGTAAGTTTACAGCTCACGGAAGGGAATAATGGAACTCTTGAAGAAGTGATCAGTAATTATTATTATTAGAACCCGAGCAGCGAATGCATTTGGTATCTATTGTTTCCTTAGGAATTAATATTCGGGACATGCAGCGACCACTACAAGGTCCCTATTGTTTTTGTAGAAATTATTATTTTTTGCATTCTATCGCATTTTGACACCCTGAATATGCACAAAAACTCACCAAATTTTGCAGTCTTATTGGACCTGGCAAAAATCTTTATATTTTACCGTTGGCGTTTACGGTGTAAACAAAATGGCTCTGGAGCGCCAACCTAGAGTGGCAAAATAAAAACAATCCCAGCCCGTTTGACCTAGGCTTACGAAAATAGGTACGTGTAGCACCCCTAGACGTACAAAAAAGTCCATTGCAGCCATCGTCTAAAGTGTAGAAAAAGTAAGTTATGAATTTTTGAATGTCCAATTTTGGTCCATTTTTGCACCTTTACAGGGGTCATTCTTTTGCACCCTGATCCTAGAGGGTTCATCCGATTGCCTTAGAATTTCGGCTGTACCATCTTAAGACCTGGGACAAACACTGGGACAATAATCTTTAGTTTCCGAAATACTATATGACAGGGGTGGGGCTTCAAAGTTTTCATTTAATATTTCCTTCGCCGCAATGGACAAAATGCTTAATAACTCCCGTGCTAAAAATCCAAAACATCACAGGTACATAAGGAGTCAGTACCTGAAGACACCTATATGTTTATATTCAGTTATACACCTTGCGCCACCAATTGGCGACTAAAAATAAGATTCTTTACATTTTAATGTACTGCACGGACCCCTTTAAACGAATCCGATTGAAGATTGGTCAGAAAAGACTCAAGACATTGATCTTACTCTATCCCGAATTTTGTCACTTTTCGTCTAAGGGTGTGGCTATTACGCTGCCGCAAAATCTGACTATTCACCGAGGAAACGAAAGCTCCGGCAAGATGACTCAGATGATCATATCTTCTTGACATTTTTCACATTTGAGGATATCGCAGCCCTTGAGACATCTACCAACTTATTTTTGATCGTAGTGGTAGCGCCACCAACTGGTTAAAGCAAATACAAATTATTTTCGTTGATGTTTGTCTCCGAGCAAGTTAACAAAGTCACCCTCATATTTGCTCGGATGAGTGTTTAGGCCAGGGGTCCTCAATCCTGTTCCTCGAGGGCCGGTGTCCTGCAGGTTTTCCATCTCTCCCTGCTGCAACTCAGCTGATTCAAATGATCAGATAATCAGCAAGGTCTGCAGGAGCTAGATAACGATCGCTCACTTGTGTTGCACCAGGGAGAGGTGGAAAACGGGCAGGACACCGGCCCTCGAGGAACAGGATTGAAGACCCCTGGTTTAGGCCTTCAGGATGTCAAGTCAAGTCAAGTCAATTTTATTTGTATAGCCCTTAATCACAGACAGTCTCAAAGGGCTTTACATAGCCACAATCGACATCCCCGATCTTAACCCCCAGGAGGGCAAGGAAAAACTCACAAAACCTCATTAGGGGAAAAGTGAGAAACCTTGAGAAGGGACCACAGATGGGGGAATCCCCCTTCCAGGATGACCAGGCTGCAATGGATGCCAACTGGGCAACATTTGACACATACAATGATGCTATGCAATAATAGATGAGATAATATAAGAGTCAATTGAATGAAGTGCTGCAGGAAGATGACTTCAGTGGAGTGGGTCCTCATCCAGGGCCGTAATATCCATGGCAGCATATCCGAGGATGAGCCTTCGATCTTGTACCGGTCAGTTGGTGTAAATTCAGAACAGCCAATTCCAAGTGAATCACCACCACCTAATTCCCAAGTCGGGGAATTGGGAACAGAAAAGAAAGAACAGAAATAGTAAACAGGCCAACAAGTAGTTCAACGCAGTGCTGAAATATAAGGAAATCAGAAGAGGCGCTGCATGAAGACGACTTCGGCAGAGCAGGTCCCTTCCCGGTTCGTCAGTGCCGTAATCTTCAAAGCATGTCCCCATCACCTAATTCCCAAGCAGGGGAAGAGGGGGCAGAAAAGAGAAGAAGCGGCAGTAAACAGGCCAACAAATAATTATATTAGATGCTAAAGTATATAAATAAATTTATCAAATGTCGCACTGCAGGAAGACGACATCACTGGAACAGGTGCATGCCCAGTTGGTCAATGCCTTAAACTTCCTAGTGGGTCACCGTCACCCTATCCCTCAGCCGGGGGAAAAGGGGGCAGAAAAGAAAAGAAAAGAGAAAAAAAAGCGGCAGTAAACAGGCCAACAAATATTTCAGCTAAATGCACAAGAGTATAAATGCGTCTTTAATAGTGTTTTGAACATTTCTACTGAGGTGGCACCTCTAATATCTGAGGGTAGTGCATTCCAAAGCATTAGTGCCCGAATAGAGAACGCTCTAGAACCTGCAGACTTCTTTTTGGCTCGCGGGATCACTAAAAGACCAGCATTTTGTGAGCGAAGATTCCGGGACGGAACATATGGTACCACGAGGTCAACAAGATAGGAAGGTGCTAAGCCGTGCAATATTTTAAAAGTAAGTAACAGAACTTTAAAATCACATCTCAAGTGGACCGGAAGCCAATGCAAATTGGCTAATATCGGGGTAATATGATCAAACTTTCTCGTCTTCGTTAAGAGTCTAGCTGCTGCATTTTGAACTAACTTGAGTACAATGACAAAAAGGGATTTCAGATTTCTAACTGCAGACTTCTAATACTAGACATGGGGAGACCCGAGAGCAAAACGTTACAATAGTCGAAGCGAGACGTAACAAACGCATGGATTAAGATTTCCGCGTCACACGTTGATAGAATTGGGCGAATTTTAGCAATGTTACGCAGATGAAAAAACGCAGTTCGAGTAATATTTTTAATGTGCATTTGAAATGACATAGTATTAAAGCTAATACAAGTTATTTTCGTTGATGTTTTTCTCCCAGCAGGTAAACAAGGTCACTCTCATATTTTCTCGGATGAGTGTTTAGGCCTTCAGAATGTCACAATACGAAATTTGTGATTTTTCATGAAAATCTGTGGGTGTGGCTTCGCAGTGTTTGCCAATAATACAACGCTGATTTTGAGGTTCTCAATATGAACGAAGACTCGTGAAACTTTGCACACACATCAGGCCTGGCAAAATCATCAATATTTTATTAATTTGTTGAGTAGTTTTTTAAAAATGGCTGGCTATCGGCCGCTAAAAATTTTCAAAAAAGCAGCCCCGGTTGTGTGTTTCACCGAGCTTTTTGAAAAATGTATGGAGTATGTATAAGGCCAAGACCTACATAAAAGTCTCTTGGAGCCATGAGCTAAATTTCTCAGGAAGTCTGCCATTTTGAATTTACTTCAAATGGGGCGTGTCACCGCAATGGACTAAATGCTTAATAACTTCCCTGCACATGCTCCCAAAAAAAAATCCCAAACTTCACCTGTACATAAAACATCCCTACCTGAAGACATCTTTATGTTATTATTCTGTTATACACACAGCGCCACGTTGTGAAAACATTTTTTTTTTTTTTACATTTTAACATACTCCACGGAGCCTTTTCAACTAATCCGACTAAAAATTTGTCACAACAACCACAGGACATTGATTTTAGTCTCTGCCGAATATTGTGACTTTTCGGCGAAGGGCATGGCCATTACAGTGCTGAAAAGTCTGATTGTACTCTGCGGCAACAAAAGCTCCTGCAACATGACTCAGATGATCCTATCTTTCTAAGTTTTTCACATTTGAGGATACTCCAGCCCTGAAGACATCTACAAACTTATTTTTCATTGTAGTGGTTGCGCCACCAACTGGTTAAAGCTAATACAAGTTATTTTGTTTGATTTTTTTTTTTTTTTTCTCCGAGCAGGTCAACAAGGTCGCCCTCACATATGCTCGGATGAGTGTTTAGGCCTTGAGGATTTCACAATACGGAATCCGTAATTTTTCGTGAAAATTGTGGGCATGGCTTCGCACTGTTCGCCAATAAAACAACACTGATTTTGAGGTTCTAAATATGAACTGAAAATCGTGAAACTTTGCACACACATCAGGCCAGTCAAAATCATCAATATTTTATTAGTATCTCGTGTAGTTTTTTTTTTTTTAAATGGCTTGCTATCGCCCTCTAGAAATTTTCAAAAAAGCAGCCCCAGTTGTTGAGTGTTTCACCTAGCTTTTTGAAAATTTTATGGAGTATGTATAACGCCAAGACCTACGAAAAAGTCTCTTGGACCCATGGGCCATTTTGAATTTACTTAAAAGGGGGCGGGTCACCACAATGGACTGAATGCTTAATAACTCCCCTGCACATGCTCTAAAAAATCCCAAACTACACCTGTCCATAAAACGTCCCGAACTAAAGACATCTATCTTCTCCTTTTCCTTTAGGCTTTTCCCTTCAGGGGTCGTCACAGCAAATCAGTTGCCTCCATCTAACCCTGTCCTCTGCATCCTCTGCTCTCACTCGAACTACTTTCATGTCCTCTTTAACTACATCCATAAACCTCTTTGGTATTCCTCTAGGCCTCTTACCTGGCGCTTGGAAACTCAGCATCCTTCTGCCAATATACTCACTATCTCTTCTCTGGACATGTCCAAACCATCTCAGTCTGACCTCTCTGACTTTATCTCCAAAGCCCCTAACGTGTGCTGTACCTGTGATGTACTCAGCCTGATCCTATCCATTTTGGTCACTCCCAAAGAGAACCTCAGCATCTTTATCTCTGCCACGTCCAGCTCTGCCTCCTGTCTTTTCTTCAGTGGCACTGTCTCCAGACCAGACATCGTTGTCTCACCACAGTTCTATAAATCTTTCCTTTCATTTAAGCTGAAACTCTTCTATCACACATCACACCTGATACTTTTCTCCACCCGTTCCAGCCAGCTTGCACACGCTTCTTCACTTCTTTTCCACACTCTCAATTGCTCTGGACTGTAGACCCTAGATACTTAAACTCCTCCACCTTCTTGGTCTCTTCTCCCTGTAAGATCACTCTTCCTCTTGGGTCCCTCTCATTTCCACACAAATACCATTTCTGCACCTCCTCATTCCACCACCAAGTCTCCTTATCTCCTTTCCTTCCAGATGACACAACAAAGACCTTCCTACCTGTCTCCCTGATCACATTTGCTGCAGTTGTCCTGTCATTTGGGAGCTCATCCTGGCAATTAAAAGCCCGTCTCAACTCCTTCCTGAAGGTCATACAACACTTCCCCTTTCAATTTCCACCATTTTGTCCTCTGCTCTGCCTTTGCCCTCTTTGTCGTTGTCGTGGGCTCCTTTTCGACCTCTTCCAAAATCAAAGGCGTAGCCAGAATATGTGCAACAGTGATGTTTATTGTGCAGCCCTTCCAAAGTGCAACAAAGTGAAAAGTCCCCAAATAGTCCAAAAACACAGACAAAAAGTAAAAAAATAGTAGTTTACCAAAATAAGGGTGTACATCCATATCTATATTTACAAAAACTCTGAATGGAGTTCAACCACAACTACCATGTCAGCTAAATTGCAAAATGCGTCACTCTCTCGCTCTCCGGCACTACCTTCACTGCAGCACCTCTCCTCCTCTCTCTCTCCCTCTTTTACAAATAACCTTCTATGTATATGCTTAGGCCCTCCCCTTGTGTCATGATCCGTCTGTTTCGTTGCAGCAAGTGGGCGTTTCCTCCGCGCGCGCCCCGTCGCACGTCAACGGGCAGGCGCGCCAAGCCACGCAGCTGACGCTCATCTTCTCACTGATTACGGACTACTTAAGCCGCCGCCGAGGATCGCTCGCCGTCGGATTATTATCCCGCAATGCTCATGCTCATGATTCATGCTCAAGTTTGTTCCATGTTTTCTCGTGTATTGATCTTTCCGTTCATAGTGTTTGTTTGTTTAGCTACTCTTCGGCTCGCTTTTGGTTCTCGTGTTCGTGGTTTGGATCTTGCTTTCCCTTTTGTGGTAAGACTATTTACGTTTTGTAGTATTTCCTTGCGTTGCAAGCTCTTTAAGTTAACTTCCGATTTTTGTTCCTGGTGTGACCTGGTCCACCAGCGTTTTCTGTTTCCGTCGCTCGCGACGTTGATAATTAATTATACCTGTCTAAATTTATGTATTCCCCTGGTCCATATCATAGAGTGGATATGGATTGATTGTTCGTTGACGGTCACAATAAACATCTGGTCTAAACCTCTTCTTGTGGTCCGCGCCTTAAGAGTTCACCCTCTGCTTCCGGCTTTGGCCGGACAGCGATCGTATCACCTTGGGCATCACCGGACAATTATCGGGCAAAACAACCCATATTTAAGCAAAGCTCCCCCTCTGTTTGGTCTTCCTCTATGTTGTGTCATGTCATGTCGTGTTTGTTGTCTGCCGTGTCTTGTGACTGGTGCGTGTTAAATTGAGTGTGTGGGCGTGTGTGCGTCAATGTATGCTTCCATCCACAATAAAACTACTAAGTGTGCACCCTCGGTTGCTCTATTAAAACTGTAACTGACGTGGTATTGATGTGGTGCCAGGTGGGTGTGTATCTATTAAACGGA
>NC_142394.1:31967951-32020706 GCF_059441095.1 Idiotropiscis lumnitzeri | reverse complement strand
CTAACCCTCAACCCTAACCCTAACCCTAACCCTAACCCTAACCCTAACCCTAACCCTAACCCTAACCCTAACCCTAACCCTAACCCTAACCCTAACCCTAACCCTAACCCTAACCCTAACCCTAACCCTAACCCTAACCCTAACCCTAACCCTAACCCTAACCCTAACCCTAACCCTAACCCTAACCCTAACCCTAACCCTAACCCTAACCCTAACCCTAACCCTAACCCTAACCCTAACCCTAACCCTAACCCTAACCCTAACCCTAACCCTAACCCTAACCCTAACCCTAACCCTAACCCTAACCCTAACCCTAACCCTAACCCTAACCCTAACCCTAACCCTAACCCTAACCCTAACCCTAACCCTAACCCTAACCCTAACCCTAACCCTAACCCTAACCCTAACCCTAACCCTAACCCTAACCCTAACCCTAACCCTAACCCTAACCCTAACCCTAACCCTAACCCTAACCCTAACCCTAACCCTAACCCTAACCCTAACCCTAACCCTAACCCTAACCCTAACCCTAACCCTAACCCTAACCCTAACCCTAACCCTAACCCTAACCCTAACCCTAACCCTAACCCTAACCCTAACCCTAACCCTAACCCTAACCCTAACCCTAACCCTAACCCTAACCCTAACCCTAACCCTAACCCTAACCCTAACCCTAACCCTAACCCTAACCCTAACCCTAACCCTAACCCTAACCCTAACCCTAACCCTAACCCTAACCCTAACCCTAACCCTAACCCTAACCCTAACCCTAACCCTAACCCTAACCCTAACCCTAACCCTAACCCTAACCCTAACCCTAACCCTAACCCTAACCCTAACCCTAACCCTAACCCTAACCCTAACCCTAACCCTAACCCTAACCCTAACCCTAACCCTAACCCTAACCCTAACCCTAACCCTAACCCTAACCCTAACCCTAACCCTAACCCTAACCCTAACCCTAACCCTAACCCTAACCCTAACCCTAACCCTAACCCTAACCCTAACCCTAACCCTAACCCTAACCCTAACCCTAACCCTAACCCTAACCCTAACCCTAACCCTAACCCTAACCCTAACCCTAACCCTAACCCTAACCCTAACCCTAACCCTAACCCTAACCCTAACCCTAACCCTAACCCTAACCCTAACCCTAACCCTAACCCTAACCCTAACCCTAACCCTAACCCTAACCCTAACCCTAACCCTAACCCTAACCCTAACCCTAACCCTAACCCTAACCCTAACCCTAACCCTAACCCTAACCCTAACCCTAACCCTAACCCTAACCCTAACCCTAACCCTAACCCTAACCCTAACCCTAACCCTAACCCTAACCCTAACCCTAACCCTAACCCTAACCCTAACCCTAACCCTAACCCTAACCCTAACCCTAACCCTAACCCTAACCCTAACCCTAACCCTAACCCTAACCCTAACCCTAACCCTAACCCTAACCCTAACCCTAACCCTAACCCTAACCCTAACCCTAACCCTAACCCTAACCCTAACCCTAACCCTAACCCTAACCCTAACCCTAACCCTAACCCTAACCCTAACCCTAACCCTAACCCTAACCCTAACCCTAACCCTAACCCTAACCCTAACCCTAACCCTAACCCTAACCCTAACCCTAACCCTAACCCTAACCCTAACCCTAACCCTAACCCTAACCCTAACCCTAACCCTAACCCTAACCCTAACCCTAACCCTAACCCTAACCCTAACCCTAACCCTAACCCTAACCCTAACCCTAACCCTAACCCTAACCCTAACCCTAACCCTAACCCTAACCCTAACCCTAACCCTAACCCTAACCCTAACCCTAACCCTAACCCTAACCCTAACCCTAACCCTAACCCTAACCCTAACCCTAACCCTAACCCTAACCCTAACCCTAACCCTAACCCTAACCCTAACCCTAACCCTAACCCTAACCCTAACCCTAACCCTAACCCTAACCCTAACCCTAACCCTAACCCTAACCCTAACCCTAACCCTAACCCTAACCCTAACCCTAACCCTAACCCTAACCCTAACCCTAACCCTAACCCTAACCCTAACCCTAACCCTAACCCTAACCCTAACCCTAACCCTAACCCTAACCCTAACCCTAACCCTAACCCTAACCCTAACCCTAACCCTAACCCTAACCCTAACCCTAACCCTAACCCTAACCCTAACCCTAACCCTAACCCTAACCCTAACCCTAACCCTAACCCTAACCCTAACCCTAACCCTAACCCTAACCCTAACCCTAACCCTAACCCTAACCCTAACCCTAACCCTAACCCTAACCCTAACCCTAACCCTAACCCTAACCCTAACCCTAACCCTAACCCTAACCCTAACCCTAACCCTAACCCTAACCCTAACCCTAACCCTAACCCTAACCCTAACCCTAACCCTAACCCTAACCCTAACCCTAACCCTAACCCTAACCCTAACCCTAACCCTAACCCTAACCCTAACCCTAACCCTAACCCTAACCCTAACCCTAACCCTAACCCTAACCCTAACCCTAACCCTAACCCTAACCCTAACCCTAACCCTAACCCTAACCCTAACCCTAACCCTAACCCTAACCCTAACCCTAACCCTAACCCTAACCCTAACCCTAACCCTAACCCTAACCCTAACCCTAACCCTAACCCTAACCCTAACCCTAACCCTAACCCTAACCCTAACCCTAACCCTAACCCTAACCCTAACCCTAACCCTAACCCTAACCCTAACCCTAACCCTAACCCTAACCCTAACCCTAACCCTAACCCTAACCCTAACCCTAACCCTAACCCTAACCCTAACCCTAACCCTAACCCTAACCCTAACCCTAACCCTAACCCTAACCCTAACCCTAACCCTAACCCTAACCCTAACCCTAACCCTAACCCTAACCCTAACCCTAACCCTAACCCTAACCCTAACCCTAACCCTAACCCTAACCCTAACCCTAACCCTAACCCTAACCCTAACCCTAACCCTAACCCTAACCCTAACCCTAACCCTAACCCTAACCCTAACCCTAACCCTAACCCTAACCCTAACCCTAACCCTAACCCTAACCCTAACCCTAACCCTAACCCTAACCCTAACCCTAACCCTAACCCTAACCCTAACCCTAACCCTAACCCTAACCCTAACCCTAACCCTAACCCTAACCCTAACCCTAACCCTAACCCTAACCCTAACCCTAACCCTAACCCTAACCCTAACCCTAACCCTAACCCTAACCCTAACCCTAACCCTAACCCTAACCCTAACCCTAACCCTAACCCTAACCCTAACCCTAACCCTAACCCTAACCCTAACCCTAACCCTAACCCTAACCCTAACCCTAACCCTAACCCTAACCCTAACCCTAACCCTAACCCTAACCCTAACCCTAACCCTAACCCTAACCCTAACCCTAACCCTAACCCTAACCCTAACCCTAACCCTAACCCTAACCCTAACCCTAACCCTAACCCTAACCCTAACCCTAACCCTAACCCTAACCCTAACCCTAACCCTAACCCTAACCCTAACCCTAACCCTAACCCTAACCCTAACCCTAACCCTAACCCTAACCCTAACCCTAACCCTAACCCTAACCCTAACCCTAACCCTAACCCTAACCCTAACCCTAACCCTAACCCTAACCCTAACCCTAACCCTAACCCTAACCCTAACCCTAACCCTAACCCTAACCCTAACCCTAACCCTAACCCTAACCCTAACCCTAACCCTAACCCTAACCCTAACCCTAACCCTAACCCTAACCCTAACCCTAACCCTAACCCTAACCCTAACCCTAACCCTAACCCTAACCCTAACCCTAACCCTAACCCTAACCCTAACCCTAACCCTAACCCTAACCCTAACCCTAACCCTAACCCTAACCCTAACCCTAACCCTAACCCTAACCCTAACCCTAACCCTAACCCTAACCCTAACCCTAACCCTAACCCTAACCCTAACCCTAACCCTAACCCTAACCCTAACCCTAACCCTAACCCTAACCCTAACCCTAACCCTAACCCTAACCCTAACCCTAACCCTAACCCTAACCCTAACCCTAACCCTAACCCTAACCCTAACCCTAACCCTAACCCTAACCCTAACCCTAACCCTAACCCTAACCCTAACCCTAACCCTAACCCTAACCCTAACCCTAACCCTAACCCTAACCCTAACCCTAACCCTAACCCTAACCCTAACCCTAACCCTAACCCTAACCCTAACCCTAACCCTAACCCTAACCCTAACCCTAACCCTAACCCTAACCCTAACCCTAACCCTAACCCTAACCCTAACCCTAACCCTAACCCTAACCCTAACCCTAACCCTAACCCTAACCCTAACCCTAACCCTAACCCTAACCCTAACCCTAACCCTAACCCTAACCCTAACCCTAACCCTAACCCTAACCCTAACCCTAACCCTAACCCTAACCCTAACCCTAACCCTAACCCTAACCCTAACCCTAACCCTAACCCTAACCCTAACCCTAACCCTAACCCTAACCCTAACCCTAACCCTAACCCTAACCCTAACCCTAACCCTAACCCTAACCCTAACCCTAACCCTAACCCTAACCCTAACCCTAACCCTAACCCTAACCCTAACCCTAACCCTAACCCTAACCCTAACCCTAACCCTAACCCTAACCCTAACCCTAACCCTAACCCTAACCCTAACCCTAACCCTAACCCTAACCCTAACCCTAACCCTAACCCTAACCCTAACCCTAACCCTAACCCTAACCCTAACCCTAACCCTAACCCTAACCCTAACCCTAACCCTAACCCTAACCCTAACCCTAACCCTAACCCTAACCCTAACCCTAACCCTAACCCTAACCCTAACCCTAACCCTAACCCTAACCCTAACCCTAACCCTAACCCTAACCCTAACCCTAACCCTAACCCTAACCCTAACCCTAACCCTAACCCTAACCCTAACCCTAACCCTAACCCTAACCCTAACCCTAACCCTAACCCTAACCCTAACCCTAACCCTAACCCTAACCCTAACCCTAACCCTAACCCTAACCCTAACCCTAACCCTAACCCTAACCCTAACCCTAACCCTAACCCTAACCCTAACCCTAACCCTAACCCTAACCCTAACCCTAACCCTAACCCTAACCCTAACCCTAACCCTAACCCTAACCCTAACCCTAACCCTAACCCTAACCCTAACCCTAACCCTAACCCTAACCCTAACCCTAACCCTAACCCTAACCCTAACCCTAACCCTAACCCTAACCCTAACCCTAACCCTAACCCTAACCCTAACCCTAACCCTAACCCTAACCCTAACCCTAACCCTAACCCTAACCCTAACCCTAACCCTAACCCTAACCCTAACCCTAACCCTAACCCTAACCCTAACCCTAACCCTAACCCTAACCCTAACCCTAACCCTAACCCTAACCCTAACCCTAACCCTAACCCTAACCCTAACCCTAACCCTAACCCTAACCCTAACCCTAACCCTAACCCTAACCCTAACCCTAACCCTAACCCTAACCCTAACCCTAACCCTAACCCTAACCCTAACCCTAACCCTAACCCTAACCCTAACCCTAACCCTAACCCTAACCCTAACCCTAACCCTAACCCTAACCCTAACCCTAACCCTAACCCTAACCCTAACCCTAACCCTAACCCTAACCCTAACCCTAACCCTAACCCTAACCCTAACCCTAACCCTAACCCTAACCCTAACCCTAACCCTAACCCTAACCCTAACCCTAACCCTAACCCTAACCCTAACCCTAACCCTAACCCTAACCCTAACCCTAACCCTAACCCTAACCCTAACCCTAACCCTAACCCTAACCCTAACCCTAACCCTAACCCTAACCCTAACCCTAACCCTAACCCTAACCCTAACCCTAACCCTAACCCTAACCCTAACCCTAACCCTAACCCTAACCCTAACCCTAACCCTAACCCTAACCCTAACCCTAACCCTAACCCTAACCCTAACCCTAACCCTAACCCTAACCCTAACCCTAACCCTAACCCTAACCCTAACCCTAACCCTAACCCTAACCCTAACCCTAACCCTAACCCTAACCCTAACCCTAACCCTAACCCTAACCCTAACCCTAACCCTAACCCTAACCCTAACCCTAACCCTAACCCTAACCCTAACCCTAACCCTAACCCTAACCCTAACCCTAACCCTAACCCTAACCCTAACCCTAACCCTAACCCTAACCCTAACCCTAACCCTAACCCTAACCCTAACCCTAACCCTAACCCTAACCCTAACCCTAACCCTAACCCTAACCCTAACCCTAACCCTAACCCTAACCCTAACCCTAACCCTAACCCTAACCCTAACCCTAACCCTAACCCTAACCCTAACCCTAACCCTAACCCTAACCCTAACCCTAACCCTAACCCTAACCCTAACCCTAACCCTAACCCTAACCCTAACCCTAACCCTAACCCTAACCCTAACCCTAACCCTAACCCTAACCCTAACCCTAACCCTAACCCTAACCCTAACCCTAACCCTAACCCTAACCCTAACCCTAACCCTAACCCTAACCCTAACCCTAACCCTAACCCTAACCCTAACCCTAACCCTAACCCTAACCCTAACCCTAACCCTAACCCTAACCCTAACCCTAACCCTAACCCTAACCCTAACCCTAACCCTAACCCTAACCCTAACCCTAACCCTAACCCTAACCCTAACCCTAACCCTAACCCTAACCCTAACCCTAACCCTAACCCTAACCCTAACCCTAACCCTAACCCTAACCCTAACCCTAACCCTAACCCTAACCCTAACCCTAACCCTAACCCTAACCCTAACCCTAACCCTAACCCTAACCCTAACCCTAACCCTAACCCTAACCCTAACCCTAACCCTAACCCTAACCCTAACCCTAACCCTAACCCTAACCCTAACCCTAACCCTAACCCTAACCCTAACCCTAACCCTAACCCTAACCCTAACCCTAACCCTAACCCTAACCCTAACCCTAACCCTAACCCTAACCCTAACCCTAACCCTAACCCTAACCCTAACCCTAACCCTAACCCTAACCCTAACCCTAACCCTAACCCTAACCCTAACCCTAACCCTAACCCTAACCCTAACCCTAACCCTAACCCTAACCCTAACCCTAACCCTAACCCTAACCCTAACCCTAACCCTAACCCTAACCCTAACCCTAACCCTAACCCTAACCCTAACCCTAACCCTAACCCTAACCCTAACCCTAACCCTAACCCTAACCCTAACCCTAACCCTAACCCTAACCCTAACCCTAACCCTAACCCTAACCCTAACCCTAACCCTAACCCTAACCCTAACCCTAACCCTAACCCTAACCCTAACCCTAACCCTAACCCTAACCCTAACCCTAACCCTAACCCTAACCCTAACCCTAACCCTAACCCTAACCCTAACCCTAACCCTAACCCTAACCCTAACCCTAACCCTAACCCTAACCCTAACCCTAACCCTAACCCTAACCCTAACCCTAACCCTAACCCTAACCCTAACCCTAACCCTAACCCTAACCCTAACCCTAACCCTAACCCTAACCCTAACCCTAACCCTAACCCTAACCCTAACCCTAACCCTAACCCTAACCCTAACCCTAACCCTAACCCTAACCCTAACCCTAACCCTAACCCTAACCCTAACCCTAACCCTAACCCTAACCCTAACCCTAACCCTAACCCTAACCCTAACCCTAACCCTAACCCTAACCCTAACCCTAACCCTAACCCTAACCCTAACCCTAACCCTAACCCTAACCCTAACCCTAACCCTAACCCTAACCCTAACCCTAACCCTAACCCTAACCCTAACCCTAACCCTAACCCTAACCCTAACCCTAACCCTAACCCTAACCCTAACCCTAACCCTAACCCTAACCCTAACCCTAACCCTAACCCTAACCCTAACCCTAACCCTAACCCTAACCCTAACCCTAACCCTAACCCTAACCCTAACCCTAACCCTAACCCTAACCCTAACCCTAACCCTAACCCTAACCCTAACCCTAACCCTAACCCTAACCCTAACCCTAACCCTAACCCTAACCCTAACCCTAACCCTAACCCTAACCCTAACCCTAACCCTAACCCTAACCCTAACCCTAACCCTAACCCTAACCCTAACCCTAACCCTAACCCTAACCCTAACCCTAACCCTAACCCTAACCCTAACCCTAACCCTAACCCTAACCCTAACCCTAACCCTAACCCTAACCCTAACCCTAACCCTAACCCTAACCCTAACCCTAACCCTAACCCTAACCCTAACCCTAACCCTAACCCTAACCCTAACCCTAACCCTAACCCTAACCCTAACCCTAACCCTAACCCTAACCCTAACCCTAACCCTAACCCTAACCCTAACCCTAACCCTAACCCTAACCCTAACCCTAACCCTAACCCTAACCCTAACCCTAACCCTAACCCTAACCCTAACCCTAACCCTAACCCTAACCCTAACCCTAACCCTAACCCTAACCCTAACCCTAACCCTAACCCTAACCCTAACCCTAACCCTAACCCTAACCCTAACCCTAACCCTAACCCTAACCCTAACCCTAACCCTAACCCTAACCCTAACCCTAACCCTAACCCTAACCCTAACCCTAACCCTAACCCTAACCCTAACCCTAACCCTAACCCTAACCCTAACCCTAACCCTAACCCTAACCCTAACCCTAACCCTAACCCTAACCCTAACCCTAACCCTAACCCTAACCCTAACCCTAACCCTAACCCTAACCCTAACCCTAACCCTAACCCTAACCCTAACCCTAACCCTAACCCTAACCCTAACCCTAACCCTAACCCTAACCCTAACCCTAACCCTAACCCTAACCCTAACCCTAACCCTAACCCTAACCCTAACCCTAACCCTAACCCTAACCCTAACCCTAACCCTAACCCTAACCCTAACCCTAACCCTAACCCTAACCCTAACCCTAACCCTAACCCTAACCCTAACCCTAACCCTAACCCTAACCCTAACCCTAACCCTAACCCTAACCCTAACCCTAACCCTAACCCTAACCCTAACCCTAACCCTAACCCTAACCCTAACCCTAACCCTAACCCTAACCCTAACCCTAACCCTAACCCTAACCCTAACCCTAACCCTAACCCTAACCCTAACCCTAACCCTAACCCTAACCCTAACCCTAACCCTAACCCTAACCCTAACCCTAACCCTAACCCTAACCCTAACCCTAACCCTAACCCTAACCCTAACCCTAACCCTAACCCTAACCCTAACCCTAACCCTAACCCTAACCCTAACCCTAACCCTAACCCTAACCCTAACCCTAACCCTAACCCTAACCCTAACCCTAACCCTAACCCTAACCCTAACCCTAACCCTAACCCTAACCCTAACCCTAACCCTAACCCTAACCCTAACCCTAACCCTAACCCTAACCCTAACCCTAACCCTAACCCTAACCCTAACCCTAACCCTAACCCTAACCCTAACCCTAACCCTAACCCTAACCCTAACCCTAACCCTAACCCTAACCCTAACCCTAACCCTAACCCTAACCCTAACCCTAACCCTAACCCTAACCCTAACCCTAACCCTAACCCTAACCCTAACCCTAACCCTAACCCTAACCCTAACCCTAACCCTAACCCTAACCCTAACCCTAACCCTAACCCTAACCCTAACCCTAACCCTAACCCTAACCCTAACCCTAACCCTAACCCTAACCCTAACCCTAACCCTAACCCTAACCCTAACCCTAACCCTAACCCTAACCCTAACCCTAACCCTAACCCTAACCCTAACCCTAACCCTAACCCTAACCCTAACCCTAACCCTAACCCTAACCCTAACCCTAACCCTAACCCTAACCCTAACCCTAACCCTAACCCTAACCCTAACCCTAACCCTAACCCTAACCCTAACCCTAACCCTAACCCTAACCCTAACCCTAACCCTAACCCTAACCCTAACCCTAACCCTAACCCTAACCCTAACCCTAACCCTAACCCTAACCCTAACCCTAACCCTAACCCTAACCCTAACCCTAACCCTAACCCTAACCCTAACCCTAACCCTAACCCTAACCCTAACCCTAACCCTAATAACCCTAACCCTAACCCTAACCCTAATTTCACCCTAACCCTAACCCTAACCCTAACCCTAACCCTAACCCTAACCCTAACCCTAACCCTAACCCTAACCCTAACCCTAACCCTAACCCTAACCCTAACCCTAACCCTAACCCCTAACCCTAACCCTAACCCTAACCCTAACCCTAACCCTAACCCTAACCCTAACCCTAACCCTAACCCTAACCCTAACCCTAACCCTAACCCTAACCCTAACCCTAACCCTAACCCTAACCCTAACCCTAACCCTAACCCTAACCCTAACCCTAACCCTAACCCTAACCCTAACCCTAACCCTAACCCTAACCCTAACCCTAACCCTAACCCTAACCCTAACCCTAACCCTAACCCTAACCCTAACCCTAACCCTAACCCTAACCCAAACCCTAAAACCCTAACCCTAACCCTAACCCTAACCCTAACCCTAACCCAAACCCTAACCCTAACCCTAACCCTAACCCTAACCCTAACCTGTATACTTACCTATTGAGATGCAAATAATTCACCCACTTACCTCTTAATTCGATTTTAATTCAATTTTATTGCCTTACTTGAAATTTGGAACATTCCCTTTCACTTACCTTGATATTGTATACTTACCTATTAAAGCGCAAATAATTCCTTTCATTTACTTTTTAATTGATTCATTGCCTTACTAAAGATCTAAATATTCCCCTTTATTCATTTTATAATTTATTATAATATTCGTTTATTTATTCATTCACAGTTTCAGATTTTCTCACGACTCACCCATTCAAAGGAAAACAAGAGAAAGAACGATTCTCATTGGTGCACACTCTGGGTTTGAAGAACAACAGCCCCCGCCCCCGCCCACTATGTGAATTGGCAAAGCACATACGCAGCCACTCTTGCTCCGACTCACAGAGAAACAACTGCTCACCTCCGTACTTATATTGAAGATTACAACGCCTTGCTTTTTATTTTACACTCTTTTCTTTAGTGCCCACGCCTGAAGAAGACCCTAAACGGTCGAAACGTCGCGACGGGCACTTTAAAGCCCCTTTTGAAAGATTTTTCTCTTCCTTTTTGCCTTTTTCTTTGATCGCCCCTTTCCCGTACACACGCACACACACACACGCACACCCCTACACATCTACTTACCTCTCCACTTACCTCATAACCTCAACAATCACTGACGTGTATGAAATAAATACACAAAAAATAATAATAAAAAAATAAAAAATATTTAAAAATAAAAAGAAAGATGTATGAGCATGACAACTCAGGTTGGACCGTGGTGCGCTACGGTCGTCGCAGGCAACAGCCCGGTTCCAATACCTGGCCCCGATGGGGTAACCCCCAGCCACCCCGATTCCCGGGAGGACGAAGGTACCAGGAGATGGACCGTGCAACTAGCCTCTCCCACCCGGGTGGGAGGGGAACTTACCTTCCTAACCCTAACCCTAACCCTAACCCTAACCCAAAACGAGCATTGAAGTGCAACCCAGGAGCAACGCACATCATATAAACAGCATGAAACAATTCCATTGCAATACAAATAGGTGCCCATTTAATTAGACACATCGGCGAGGAGAGCTGCTTACCTTTCGAAGGTCCGGAGGAAAATGGACGAAAATCAAGCGGCTCGCAGAAGCCTACGCCTTAACTAAGGGATGCGCCGAGGGACATATTTCATGCGCGCGATTCTGCTGCATCTTGATTGAAAACGAAACTTTTATCACCCTTTCTCCACGTTTACAGACCTAAGGATAACGAGTAACATTGCAATGAGGAAATGGTAAATTTTAGAGTTGATGCTAATTACGTTGTTTCAAGAAACAACATGTGCATAGGGGGGAGGGATGAAGCAGTGAGACAAACAAGTTGACGATTTATATTTGAACATGGACACGTGACTTTAAAAAAAAAACTTTATTGAATGAATAGGCACAGATTGTTTTTTTCTTTTTTAAAACTATATTGAATTAATGAAACAATAAAACAATATTAAACCAATTCTCAAAGATTATATGGTATAAGGGTATCTGATTATTAGATACATTCTAATCACCATTAAATAAAACAGGCCCAGAAATATAAAGACAAATGTAAAAAATGAAACAGCTAAAACACCAAATTCAAACTATGTGGGACGTTATTCCCTGTAGTATGCCTGTGTGGAATTTCAATTCCCAGGGTTAGCATGAGGGCTAAGGTTAGGGGTAGGGTTAGGTGTAGGGTTGGGGTTAGGGTTAGGGTAAGGGGTAGGGTTAGAGTTGGGGGTAGGGGTAGGGTTAGGGTTATTCTTAGGGTTCGCGGTTCGAGTCAGACGTCTGTTAAAAGTCGAGCGTACATCGAAGCACTTATTACTCAGTAATTCATTTTAGCGATTAGCACGCTTAGCACCCCCTCGTTCACCTCCTCGTTTAGAACGTTACTTGATAGAGGGGTTGTTTATTTGTCATCACGCAGCTTGTTGCTGCTGCTGTGCACAGACTTAGATATAGTAGAAATAAAGCTCATACTGCTGCGACGCAAGATAGCTTGGTGGCTAGTATTCAAGTAGCGGAGAAAGAAATTACTTCTGGGACAACGAGCGGCAGGGTGACGCTTTTTTTTTTTTTTTTTTTTTTTTTTTAAATCAGTATCGCGTCACCAACTGCGTAAACCCTAACCCAAACCGCAGCGTTGACTATCTCAAATTTGCGTTGCCTGAGATCGCAATTTCGGTCCCAAAACGATCGTTTAGCTGTACTATGGAGGGAAAAAAAGCATGTACCCCAGGGTCACACGCGCCCGCCCCAGCATCGCACCGCGCCCCCCTGCTATTTGAGAATGACTGCCCTAACCCCTTACCCTAACCCTAATTAATAATAAAAACATAATTTTGGGCTGCAAAATATAGTTCCATTGTGACATAATCGGGAGCTTTTTCACTCAACTCCTCATAAGGAGACAGTGAGCGATAAAGTTTGTCTTGGGGATATCCCCTTTTCTCTTCTCGGTCCTTCCCCGAAAGTGAGGCAAGCCCCTCCCCCTCGTTGTCCATTTTAAAACTCGTTTGAAGACATTTTTATTCTTTAGCTATCGACTCAACATGAGACTGTCACTGTTCTCTGGTATCTATTGTTAGTGTTTTAATTTCCCGCTAATTCATATGACATCATATGGAAAGCGCTATGTGATAGCTCCAGCTTTTGTGAAATGCGCCATAGAAAGAACGTTGGATTGCATTATTGAGTTGTATTTTACTGAAGCAAGGCATATATTTACAGAAAAAAAAAATCTTACAACCATCCAACACAAATCTCACAAAAAGTGAACATTCTTCAAGTCTCATCTCAGCGTACTTCGTGTGAAATTGAATACAAAGCGTAACAGTTGACACCATCAGGTGTTAACACATAACATCTTAGCAATTCTAATAGCGGGGTTGTGTCAACAGGAGGTGAAGGTCTTCCAGAAGAAATTGCGGCAACCCGCCTTGCGCTCTCTTTGGGCGAGAGGGAGATGTCGCCGCATCAACGCCAGCCCGGGCAGTCCCTCATCGCTCGATGCCACTTCGTAGACGAGCTTCAGCAGAAGCTGCAAAAAAATAATAATAATAATAAAAATAATACTGCAATCCGACAAGGTCAGATTTGTCTCCTCCTTTTTCCACCCTTATTCAAGTCCGCAGGCTGTGCTTCAATTCTGGTAACTTCAAATGACCTCTAGTAGTAAAAAAGTATGCAGTCACTAATGAAGCAAGAAGGACTTACAGAGTACAAATCTCTGTGTTAAAAATGTAGGAAGTAAATGGAAAAAGTTGCGTTTTTAAGACTGACTTTGTATTTGTCAAAGGATGGCAAAAGTAGTCATACTCTGGACAAAACTAGGAATAAACACTGTGTGTGCGTAGGGGGGGGGTAAAAATGCTGTACTCATTTAAGAGCACAAAAGTACCCACACTATTTAATAGGGATGTAAAGATTAATCGATAATATCGACATAAACTGCTTGAAATATGCATCGATATAAAAGAAAATAAAAATCGATTCGCAACGCTATTTAAGCATAAGTACAGATATGAGTGTCAAAAACTATAAAAGACTTCACAGTAGAACAGGCATCACCAAATGGCGGACCGCGGTCCATGGTTCGGACCGGACCCATGACCAATCTATGATGAGTTTTTTTCAGGGCGCATTCGCAAACGTTGGCACTGCAATTCTAGTTAATACGGAAAAGGCGTCACTGATTTGAGCCAATCAAATCTTTTGTTTACGATCCACTGGCAATTGCGCAGCAGACCCGAAGAGAGTGCTGCTGACAGTGTGCCTTGCTAAAAAGTTAGCAAGGTCGATGCGTGTTGTTTTAAATGAATGGACGGAGAAATTTAATTTGGTTCTGGCTGCAGCCAATTCTAAACCAGTGTGAATCATATGCTCCGAAACCGTCGCAACATTGCAAAGCGCCACTACGAAACAAAGCACCGCCCTTTTTTGCAAAGTTATCCGCTGAAGTTTGAGGCGAGCGCATGCAAAAACATCGAACTTCGAGTGCAGTACAACAGATTTTTACATTTTCGTTTACAGCCCAGCGGCATGCAAACAAATGTTCACTAAAAGTATCATGGATTTTGGGGAAACATAAAAAAAAAACATTCAGTGATGGGGAAGTTGTGAAGGAGTGCTTAAATGCGGTTGCACAAACATTATTTACAGGAAAACAAAGCCCAGATCAAGCAGCCCCCAAGTTTAACCGAATGGAAGCTCCGGAGGAGGAGGGCATGCTCGCGTCACAGTTTAGCCGAATTGGAGCACCTTCCCCGGGCACGGGCGGTTCCAAGCGGCCCCTACGTTTAACCGAATGGAAGCTCCGGGGGAGGAGGGCGGGCGTGCGTCACAGTTAAGCCGAATAGGAGCACCTTCCGCCCAGGCACGAGCGGGGCGACATTTCGCTCCGTTCGGGACCGTACGAGAGCTCCGGCCGGCGTGCGTGGCAGTTAAGCCGAAGAGGAGCACCTTCCGCCCGGGGCACGAGCGGGGCGAAATGAAACCGAGTTCAACCGAACGGAGACACGCTTCAGGGGAGCAGGTCCGGCGTGCGTGACAATTAAGCCGAACAGGAGCACCTCTTCCGCCCATTATGAATGAATAAATGAATAAATAAATAAATGAAGAATGCCACCTTTCATTTCACAGGGCACAGCGGACGGCGTACCAGCAGGTAAAAGTCGAAGTAATTAAATAAATACAAAAAGAAGTAATTGAATAAATACAAAAATAATGGCTGGGGAATAAAAAAATAAGTTTTAATAATAATTTGTTTTTTTTGTTATAACATAATATGAATTTCACTCTCTCTCTCTCTACCCGTATTCTATATGGTGTACTGCATACAGGGGGGTATACTGTACACCTGTATAGGTTTTTTTAAGCATTTTTGAAGGGGGGCCGCTACTTCGCGGATTTTCAGTTTTCGCGGGTGGTCTCGGTCCCTATTAACCGCGATAACCTGGGTATTACTGTATACACACACCATTATGACATACTTGTATCACAATATAGTTGTCAGCCATATCGCCCAGCTCTAAAAGAAATGACAAAGCAAGCAAAATTGCATTGGTGGCCTCCCAGCTGATACGAAAAAAAAAAGAACAAAAAAAGACAAGTTCCAATAGGGCAAGTCCCCCCCCAAAAAAAGAACAATATCACTACAGTCTTTTAGGGGGGCTTAATTTCAATACTGTCATTTCGACATACAAACGTCTGCGTTGTGTATTCTGTATAGAAAAAGAAATGTGCAAAAATTAAAAAAAAAAAGACTGGTAAATGCAAGAACTTTTACAAGAGTACTTTAGTATGCACATTTTGTACTTGAGTACAGATAGTTGGGTAAAAAGACAATACAGATTCAAATCCTGTACTAAAAAAGTACTCCACTCTACTTCAGTAGGGGGTACTTAGTTACCTTCCGTATTTAAGTAAGAGTAAAAACGTAAGTGCTCACAAAGTAAGGACTAGAAAGCACAGATTTCTGTTATCAAACTTAGGTAGCAATAAGGCGTCAGAAAAGTGAAGTAAAACAGAAACGTGAAAAACAGACCAATTATTTGTACTTGATTACTCTCGATGAGTTGCAGGGGTGATTGAGACCCACCTTGTCCAGTGGCGCGTCTCCTCCGAGCAGGCGTGGCGGGTCCGGGTTTGGGTCGCCAGCGCCAACGTGCACCACCAGCAGCCCGGCGGACAACACGAGCGCGAGCAGCACCTGCGGCCGAAGCATCTCCACCAGTTTGTGTGGCGAGCACGCGGGCACTCGACTGATAAATAGCCGACATCTTCCTCAGACGTCTTCCTCGGACGACGGCGCGTCAATGGCTAAGGGAGGGGACTGCGGGGGCACCACGAGATGATGCAAGTGTCATGCGATCGGGTTGTTGTGAAAAGTCAAGCTGAAAATGGGAAACATGATGGACGGGTAGTCCGCTTCTAATTCTATTGGTCAGTATGTAAATTAAGTCTGATGTTTAGTGTGTGAAAGGTTTATGTTTGTTCAAAAATACACAGGATGAGGACCTTGAAATAAGTAAGCACATTAAATCTCAATCATATGGAAGCATATTAAATTGACTTTGAAAGTAATTTATTTTTGGACTTTGTTTTTTTTGGTTATCAGATACCTTTTTTGTTTTGGGGAAGATAATTACAAAAAAACTTGAATAAATAAATTAAAAAAAAAAAAAAATCGGAAAATTATTTTATTCCAGACAAAACAAATGATTCACAGAAAAAGAAGTATTTGGAAAATAAATATTTAAAAGATGTGAAAATCTTTCAGAAAAAAATACAGAAAAACACGGGAAGAAACTGAAACTCCTCCCATCCCCCCAAAAAATAGGATTAGGGTTAGCCGAAAACAAGTGCTTCTCAAATAGTGGGGCGCAACGCAATGCTGAGGGGGGCGTGTGACCCTAGGGAACATGCTTTTTTCCACCGTACTCCAATAAAGTGTAATTGCACATTCACTCCAGTAGTTAGCAGTGGCGCTCTTCTAGTCCATTGTGCGCAACGAGTATTTACTCTACGGTGTAGGTTTGATTTGCAACCAAAAAGCAATTATTTATTGTTGCGGTGGAGAGTGGGTAGTGCGGTGGGAGCGCGAAATGTTTTCTTCGTGCTGGGGGGAGGGGAGAAATAATTGAGAAGCACTGCCCTAAAACAAACCCCCTAAAAACAGAAAAAAATATTCCACAGCGCAAAAAAAAGAAACATTTATTTTTAATCAGAAAAAAAAACTGTGGAAAAACAAGAGTTAGGGCTACCCCAAACTCCTGAACAAGAAAAATAATAAAAAATTGTATTTAAAAATTCCTGAAAAAAAAAAAAAAACTGTCCCGCCCAAAAAATTTATTCCTCAAAAAAAGGGAGTTTCTTTTTCAAGAGAATGCAATACGCCTCCGAATAAACGCAGCCTTGATAAAGAAAACAATAAATAATCGCAATTAGATTTTTAAACTAAAAATACATCAATCAAACCTCACTGAGACACAAATGGGATAAAAAAAATAAAAAAAGTCGACGGCTAAGTATAAAATGCAAGTTGGCATGTTGGTCAGGGTTAGCCATCGGGCGTCCGAGCACAACGTGAGGTTAGTGAGGACCCGCATGCTGAGGCGCTTTGTTAATGACACACAGTGACTCAAATGTTAACCAACAACACTGCGCCAACCTCCCTGTGGGCGGCTATTAGGCAAATGTCAAGGCACTGTTGCCGAAGTCTTGCAACGTAAGAGGAGCACGCCGTTTCAAGATCGGAACGGCGTGAACGTCCCTTTCAAGCACGACTTGACTTTTCAGAGTAAGCGAGCGAGCGCCCGTCGCGAAGCCGCACCACTGCGCCGCAAATGTGACTGCACCTTGTCATGGTCCATTGGACGTCTTCCACGATTTGACCCGTCAACGTGGGCGGGCAGGTGTACAAGCATCGCCACATGTACTCATTTGCATTTTGTTCGTCTAATCGCGTAATTGCCAAAGTTGTTTTTGAAGACAGATTCAAGTTGACGTTCTACTTGAGCATGGTTTCGTACGACCAAGGAATTAATCACAGCCATCTGCTTTGTGGTCTGCAAATGTTCGTCATAAAAATATTAACTTGGATTCTCACTTTTGTTACTGCGCGGCGTCACATGACACCAATGGAACAAATGCATTTCTTTTTAATTGAAGTCGATTTATAATTATGTTTTCAAACAAGTCATTATGATTTCATTACTGCGCTATAGCACCGCTTTGTGTTGGATGATGAGAATATAAGAATGATTAAAATTTTATTTGCTTGCCTTTTACCGCATAAACATTATTTATGGCCTCAAAGTGTTTTCAGTTACCATTTTGTTCCGGACAGGATAACGTCAATTAATTTGCGCAACATGTCATTGCATGATGCACATTTACAATTTTTCCATTTAGTCGTATTAATATTACGGCGTACAAGTGCTTTTCATGCAAACATGTTTTGGAATTATGATTTTTGCAAGTATAGGTGAGTGATATTTGTGGATGGTGGCGATACAAATAAATACTGATATTTTATTTGACAACGCCTCGAACAACATCTGCATATCATTTAAAACCCACAATAGGCAAAAGGGGACCCAATGGCTGATTGAAATTGTCAGCCTCATATTTCTCTCAAATAACGCCACACGGACACTTGGAACCAAATAGCGAGCAATAGACACTGAAAAAAGTTGAGCACTGCATTTTGCCCGTTAAACAATTAAATTATCATAAAATCTTTACCAAAAAATAATGATCAATCATCTAAAAAAAGGATGAGAATGAAAAAGTTAAAAAAAAAAAATCAATTGGCTCATGGGGGAAACTGCGACACCTTGTGGTCATCATATCAAATGGACAATCCGATAATTCATTAAAACAATTCGAAGCATCACTCGGCATACGTCGGATTACTTTTAACAGTGATGCCTCTACGTTTTATGTCTTTCATCCGAAGAGTTACCAGATGCCTGGAGCTCAAAAAAATGTTCATAAAATGGATTAGAAAAAGGATCGAAATTGACTTGGTGCAGCAGTCGATCACATTAATCGGGGCTGGTGGGGTTCACCGTTGTGATGCTTGGTGCACTTGTGCACAGCGTTTGATGCCCTGCGTGTGCGAGTGTATCGCCAATGTTCACTTGTACACCGTAGGTGGGACCAAAGACGGGGGGAATCACCCCCCACCTCCTTCCAGGATGAGCAGGCTGCAATAGCTGCCGAGTGGGCGACATTGGACCCATATAAAGATGCGACGCAATGTTAGTTGAAATATTGGGAGTCAACTTAAGGCCAGCAAGATCCAGTACATCAACGCGCTGCCACATCTATCAAATCATTTTGTCTTACTTTTAGACGACTTCAGTCTTCATGCCACTTTCTTACAAAGGTCCTCTTGCTGAGTGATGTTGAGTGATTTGTAATCGCGAACTGGGTTGCGCACACGTCAGTCTGTTTTAGAAGTTAAAAACCAGCAGACGGTTGTCATTCAGCAAAAAAAAACAAACAACAATTAAAAAAAGTAGCCTTCAGGCGCAGTTGGCAAAGTTTCCTGATCAAACATTTCCTTCGAATGAGCGCACCTGTCCCAATCTAGTGGGGCTCGTCCATGAGGCTGCATGCACGCGCCTCGTAAACTGGCTTTAACACCATTTGGCCAGCAGGTGGCACAATTCCTTGTTAGTTCAAAGCAAAATCGTATTGAAACAAATATTGGCTCCAACAATTTAGTAGTAGCACAACAGAAAAAAAGCTAACGGGAGAGTGTTCAAGAGCCAATTGGTATTTGAAAATCATATTTACAAATGATCAGTGGCTGCTGTTATGATACCACGGCTGGACAGATAATATCCAGAAAGACAATTACACAGTACTGAGTGAGTGTCGGACGACCTAGCTTCTCTTGAAAGGTCCGTGTTGAAATTGGCTTCGCAAGTGTATCTGCAATTAAATCCACATTTTTCCATCCTTCAGCCATTGTGGTTGAGAAAAAAGCAAGAATATATTTGAGATTTTCCAACGGTCGCCAGTTGGGACTTTCGGGTGTGTTGAGTCAGCATAGCGCCGCCCCCTCACGAGTGAGTATCCAATCAGAAGACATCGTTCATCACCTTCAACGTTAGCCCAGCAAGAAGGCTCACTGGAACCAACTCGTGATCCGATTGGCTATCGCAACTGTCTATCAACTCTGAAATCGCATTGACTTTACAGAACAGATGCCTGCACAATTGTATCTGAGGACCTCTGACAAATAGTGTGTGCTACTGGTATTATGAAATCTGCCTGGCAACATGAGCTGGCTGAATTCTGATTTGGATAAAAACTCTCACCTAAAAATACAACACTAGAATATGATATGACATCAATGTTAAGAATATGATCATTTTTTCTTGATTATGTTAGGCCAGCAGAGAAGGCCTTGACCACCCACCACTGCAAATGACTATGAGCAAAACCACAAGTTTTTTTTTCTCGAAAGACAAATATAATTGACACATCTTTTGGATGATTTGAAATTTCATGAGAGGGAAACAGAACGTCTTCGAGCTGTGTAAGGACCGCCCACAAAAAATCCAGACTGCTGCTGATTGATTGCTAACGAGAGGCACCCACGGGTGTGACAACGAGGAGCGTCCGATTGGCCCGTCGCTTTCATCAAAAGCCGCTTTCCTGGTGGCTGCAACCAACTATGGCGCCACTCTATTATTTGTGGTAAGATTGTGCTATCACATAATGATTCTTTTTTTTTTTCTCTCTTTTTGGTGTGTGTATGGTTTTGTCTTGCAGGGTGGTGTCACTTCTCTCCACATTGGCAGCTCCCATTCCCGATGGTATGAAATAACGGCCTTTTTGGAAATCACAAGCCCCATCTGAATTATTTTACACTTCGGTCGCAGGCGTCCTGGACATGGAGTGTCACGATCGTTCCTTTGTGATAGCCGTGGACGTCTCATTTGCCGGGGCAGACGCGCACTTCGAGGCTGTTGGTATGTCCATTTGTGGTCCCAATCACCTTACTTTTAAGAATCGAATACCACAGCATTTATCTTACGTGGACACCAAGTCAAGTACTAAATTGCGTTTCGTAGATGCGACGGGCACGTACCCCATCACTGAGCCGTACGCGGCCCAGTGCGGCTACAGCATCAATGTCTCCCCGCTGAGTGGTCACGTGGAGCTGCGTGCGTCCTACTTCAGCTGTCACACCGACAAGCAGGTATCTGGAAGCATTTAGTGAAAAGTGACAAAATACTAATTGGGTTCTCGGTTCTTAGGATGATCGGGTGTTCACATTCCGCTTCAACTTGTTGTCGAGGCGTGACGGCGATGTGGTCTTGGCGCTGAACAAGACCTGCTCCCCATATCTGGCGTGGTCTCCACGAGAGGTCTCCTGTGAGCTCAACTACATGGAGGTATGAACGTTGCTTCAGTTCGGTTCCGGTCGGGTCTGGACACGTCGGTCTGTCCGCAGGTGTCTGTGAAGAGCGAAGTCTCATGTGCTGCCAAAAAGGAGGAAAACCGGAATGTTCTCAGACATGTGAGTTGCAAAATGATTCTTTGATGCAAGGCCAGGGGATACGTGTTCTCACTCACCATATGGAGACACGTGGCCAGTCCGTCACCATTTCGCTCAGTCGTAGTTGGCTCTGCAAAGGACCGCATCCCAATACTGGGATGCTACACCAGATCCTGACCCTCGCCACCACTGTAGGCAAGACACAGGTGTCTTTGTACTTTTGACTTGGTTGCTGCAACACATACTGGACAAGTTTCGTAGTCTCATCAGACCACACGACTGGCCTCTCTAATCCATGATTGTTTTAAGCAAACTGTTAAACGTGTACCGTTGAGCGCTCTTTGTGATTATCGGGTGATCTCTGCAGACACATGGCTGGTCTACTTCAGACTGGCAGGTGATGTTCCAGAGGGATGAGGAGCAGATGGAGCCGATGAGCCTCTCAGATGCCCGTGACCAAGGGTACGCATTTGACCTCCGCGACGAGAGGATCGTCTTACGCACGCCCTATGGACAGCCGGATTCTTTCACAGCAATGGTCAGAGAATGTCTAAAGGTGGAAACGCTCATGGGAATTTGGGGGAAGGGACATAAATTTAAACTATTATGATGATTAATATTTTGGGGTTGGGGGGACTTGAATATAATTGGGGAATCTTTAAGCATAATTGGAACTAATACAACCAGATTTGACTTAAGTACAGTTAGGGCTGGGTGACATGACCTCAAATCAATATCGTGATAAATTGAGCAATTTTACCTCTAATGATAAATGCACAATAAATTCCACCCATGGACCAAAATCAAAATAAATGCAGGAAATGCCTATTGACTGCTTTTATTTTATTGACCAACTGGTACACATTACTTTCAATGAAAAATAAAAGTAGAAAAATCGTTTGTATAAACATTCCAAATAGCTTGTTTTGCATGACTTGAACTATCTCACAAAGAACAGGAGAAAAAAGGTACCTCTCGCAAAATCTATTTCTGCAAATGGATTGCGCCAAGATGCTGTAATATGTGCAACGGCCTCGATTTGTGTAAAGGTCTCTTGTAAACAATACAAATAATGCCAAATAAAAAAAAAAATGCTAAATAAAATTGAAAAAAAAAAGACAATGCAAGCCAAATAAACGTGTGCATCATCGGGAAAATGTGTCGTCTACGTCATGCACAGTCGGGCTCAAGCAGGGATCCATGTTGCGACTCGACCACAAGTCGGATGTGGATGCAAAATGCTTGACATGTCTGAGCTCCCGTCCCGATGTCCGTATTGGGGAGTACGGTTTGCGACAAATATTTTTTGTGCCTCTTGTCGGCTACTTTTAGGTCGCGTTTAAATCTCGTGCGCTCCATTGTAACTAGAGGAGCTAAATATTTAGCTATGTGCTAGGCTATCGCGTCCACCTCCGAGACGTTCTCTCGGATGGTGTCTCCTCTGTTATGGGTTGTTGTCACTTGTCCAACCTTGCTCCTCACTTTGAACTTTTAGCACAAGCTCCAAGTCAACAGCATGGTTGTGTTGTGGGTGGTGAAAAAGAAAAGGTTGGACGCGCTGTTTTGGGTGCTTACGACGCACTTTGTAGTTCATGTTCTTTTGAGCAAACATCGTCTTTATGGAACCCAAAACATTTCCAAACGACAGATGTTGAATTTTTTTTCAGGACAAGCGCGACCAGAACAACTTCAACTAACGTTACTTCGTCTTCAGCCATGTCAGCCGCTTCTTGATTTGAATCGCCAGCTACGACCTTTCTTTCTTGTTGAGCTGGGTGGAGTCACGTGACGACGCGCTGAAGGCGTCTTAAAGGGGCATGAACATCGCCGCAGACAAAAGACTTTTCTTTCTTTTTTTTTAAACACCAAATTTACCGACATGGGCAAAATGATGTTGGCCATTGTGATAAATTTCGGTAACGTTAAATTTTCGGTTTATCGCCCGGCAGTGATACTCGGACTTGAGTTAAATTTGTTTTGAAACAAATCCTTGTAAACGAAATCAGTTTTCAATTTCCCAAATTTCTACTTGGGAATATTTCCAAAGTTTAACTTGCCATGTAAATTTATTGGGCATTTTCTATTTCTTTGTTTCCACTAACCGCCGTTACTTAGGTGAACGGTATCCCTGTCGAGGTGGTCCACGCCACTCTGTTCTCAAGACAACGCTGGTTGGTCGTCATGGTGGACTTGGTGGCGACCTGCTCAATGCGTACGTACGATGCCTCACTTGGCAGAAAATGTCCTTCTGTGCTCGGTCAACCCTCATCTCTTTAACAGATCAAGGTGCATACCAAGACAGTGGCCACTTGATTTTCAAGACTCCAGCGGCACCCTATCCCGGTCCTGATGTCACACGCGTCCGTGTGGGATTCGACGGCAGCCTTTTTGAGGATGGCGGCGACATGGTTACAGAAAATGACACAGTCCAAATTCGAATACCCTTGGATGTGAAGGGTGGACTAAGGAAGGTCTGTATTTAAGAGACTGTAGGTGGTGAAAGTACCCAAGTAGAAACGCAGACTGTTAGAAGTACTGGACCTGTGGGCAAAAAAAGGTGATTAAAAAGTATTGATTAAACTTTAAAGTAAAAAAAAAAATTAAAAATTAGTGACATGCAGAGGCTGAACATGGATGGAAGTAGAGAAGTTATCTTCAACTCTTTTGTTGACACCTTTTTAAAGGTTGCTTGTCCTTTTTTTTTTTTTTTTTGAAGAGCTTTGCTAGTGGCGACTTGTATGAGTTCTACACCTTCCATCTCTACCTGGAGCAAATGTTTGAGGATGAAGACGAGGAGACCAGGTTGCGTCTTCGTCGGATTCTGACCACGCCCCTGTTGCCGCGCCCTTTTTTTACCCAGAACCAAAGTGTTGTCGAGGAACGCCTCTTTCAGGTCTACCTGGGCGACGTGCCCGAGGACGTCCGATTGGTTTTGCTTCGGCTCAACGGACGCGAGGCGCTGTACACAAACTCGTGTTCAGTTGCTGATATTGCGCAACCCGCCCACGGCCATGGCTACTTGCTTAAAGTGTCTTTTGACGACCCTGCCGTCACACAGCAGGTAGACCTCATTTCTTTAATTCAAGTCATCTGAAATGCTTCCACTCATGACTGTTCTCCTCTAGTACTATAAAATGTACCAAACTGTACTATACAGTTTGGACATCAACTACACGCTGACTATTCTGCCTGAAAAGGAGCTCTACTACTACTCTGTGAGCGTTACAGCTCTTGCTGGCCCGTGTGAGTCCAAAATTGGGATGAGTGCAGTCAACCCATTTGAGTAGATTTCACCAATGAATTGTGCTTCAGCTCCTCCAGTCCTGGATGCGGTCTGCTCCGAGTCCGGTATCAGCTTTAACGCGGCGCCCTGGGCTTTTGACTTCCTGTGGTCCATTGGCGTGGGCTCCTACACGTTGACGCCAGAGCTGGCGGCAGAGCGGGGCTACAAGATGAGCAACGCTAGTGCGAAGCTGGAGCTGGATGTGCCCGTCTACTCGCAGGGCTTCCACTACAAGGTCGGGGTGTTCTTGGATTTGATCCTTTCCAGCTTGGAGAACCCCAGGCACCATTTTATTTTATTTTTTGCTTGTTTTAGGAAATCACCCTGGAGAGGTTCCTGGGCACTTTTGAGATCCTTGTGAAAGAGCGTCAAACGGGGCTTGTTCGGAACTCCATTATGAAGACTTGTTCCTTTGAGACCTCAGAACTCATTGGTAAACACGGCAGAATTTTTTTTTTTTTTTTTTTTCTGCGTGTTCAAAGTTGTGCCATCTTCATGTTCTGCTGTGTAATCTGTGACTGATATGGAAATCAGCAAATGTGTGCAGAGTTGGCTGCTTGAGTGACTCGGTGTGAGTTTTGACTATCAGTATCTCATGTACTTTGCTTGTCTAAAGAACCTGATGTGAGCTTTGCTGTTCAGCTTAGTGTTCCATAACAAAGCACTGAGGATTCCTTGTCTTTTTAGTGTGTTCCATTGACGGGAGGATGACCGTGGTGGCCGACTTGTCTCGGATAACCCCCAGCAGTGCCACCCCGTCGACAAGCAACCTATTGGATGTTTTCTGCAGCCCTGCAGAAGCTGACGACACCAGAGCACTTTTCTCTTTCCCGCTCAATAGCTGTGGCTCCAAAGTCAAGGTATTCGCGCAACTAATTTGTCATTTGTGTGCATTTGTACATAATCTTCCTCACGTCTTTAGCTCCGCCATGGTAACGTGATCTATCAAAATGAGATTTTCTACGGCGAGAATGTGCCTGGTCCCGACAATGTCAAAGAGAGGTTTGTATCTTTTTCGTGTGACATTGAGAAATTAACTTAAGACAGTTCTGGGAAGTTATTTCCAAATCTGTCAGCCATTTTGTTAAGCGGAATTTGAAAAGACAAACTGTGTGCAACTGTTAATCCTCAGGTTGGTGGTGCAGTGCATGTATCCACTAGAAGGCCTGCACAGGCTCTTCTCCACATACAGGTTCGAGTCAGACGACCCTGGCATAGGTCGCGTGTTCTCCACCAAGCAGCTCACGGCAGGAATTGCTGGCATCACGGCTATTCGTCAACCGGTCACGACAGCCAGTGCGGTCTCAACAAGAGCTCTGATGACGGGCGTCGCTGTAAGGAGCAGTGCTGCTCCAGTCCGGAAGCGTTTGGGTTCCAATCCCGCTGTGCGCTACGTCCGGGTGTCCAAGCATGGCAAACCTCACCCTGACATCAGAAAAGGTTGAGGTGTGTTCAAATTGCTCTTCTGCAATAAAACCTGAAACCATTCAATTTCGTCACAGGTGCTAAAGGGTGGCAGCTTGCCATAAATTGAACAGATTACTGCATTTTTAACTGCACTGTCAATGAAACGATTAAAATGTGGGCCTTTTTGAAAAACTGCCTATTGTTTGACTAGTTTAACAACCAGCCGTCCACTTTTTGACATTTTTGTCGGGTAGTTTGCTCTTTGTTGCAATTTACAAAAATCTGTTGCGTTTTAGTTGAATAATTTCAGTGCTGCTCTCAAGTAGCAGGGTTTTAATTGCAACTATTGAAGGGACACAGTAGCTGTGTCAGCTGCTATGCTAATTTTTAAAGAAACTTGACTTATTTAAGAGAAGGTTTATTTTATTTTGATTGATGCTCTAGTAAGGTTGAAGGGATCAAATGACCGGGGTGATTGATTTTTTACTAATGAGCTCAATTCATGCTTTTTTTTTTTTTAAAATGAGGAAAATTATATTAACTCACAATTACTGGATATCAATTTGCTTTTGAGGAAATTAATAAACTACTTCAAAACTGTGCCATGGAAGTAAGCACTTGGGCCATGGAAACTTCAAAATTAAAGTAAATAATGGGGATCAGTTGTCCCTCAAAGTTTCTAACGATTGGCTGTTCCATGGTTGACTTGATGAGGAGCCTATATTTGCTTACTTTCACAAGCTACTCAAAACCATGCATTCTGAAAGACTTCGTGAATACAATTGTTCATATTCCATTGAGACCGGCAAGGGTTAGCTTAACTTACAGTTTGCTCAAAAGTCCCCATCGATGGGGTTCTCTCTTCCCCACCTAAAAATCTGAAAATGAAGCGTTTTACAGGGCCACACTCGGCCGAAGGGTCCCCTCATCACTGGAAATCCAGTGCTCTGAAGCCTCTCAAGTCCAACTTTGAAATTTCAACAAGCTTATACCTTGTTTCATAGCCATTTAACCGAAATTGACACACATTTGTACCGCAAAGCCGCTACATCGCTGCCTGGACAGAAATAAAGCGTTAGTCTCGCTCCGGCTACATGGATGACATGAGACACAGATGACCACGACACCATCGCCTCAGAAGCACCTGTGAACGCAGCGCTGGAGGAGACGGGAAATGACCTACCCGTACGAATTGTCCTACTGGAGGCTGATTTGACAGCCTGATCTGTCAAAATGTCCTACCAATGCAAAACTTCACTGCAGTCAGGCCAGCCTCTAGCAAAGACGAAGTCAAGGCAGCCGCCACTCTTATTTTTAATACTGAGCATCACGGTGCATTTTGATGTTGACCACCTTCAAAATAAAAGCTCACAAACTCATGTCTGCACGTCAGTGGTTTGGATTTAAAATAATGTTATTAAACTTCTCTGTTCACACAGGGGGAATGCAAATTGTCTCAGAATTGCACCAAAAAAATGTTCTGAATTGAGATAGAAAGAGAAATCAATGTTAACTGTGCACCAATGCCTGACAGAACTGATTAAAAAAAAAAAAAACAGTTTTTGTCATCCCGCAACCAGACCAGTGCTGGGGAACATTAGCCCACCCCAGGTATCCAACTGAAGTACTTTCATCAAAATCTGATGTGGCATTTCAAAATAAAAGGCCAAAGAAATAGCAATGTTTGACCTTTGCACCTGAATTAGAAACAGTAAGAATTAAGTTTTCGTCATCCCACACCCAGACTACAGCCAAGGCACACGAGGCCACCCCAGGTGTCCAACCAAAGTACTTTCATTACTTTCATCATGCACTAGGCATTGGTAGGACGTCTCGATGGGTAGGAAGGAATTTCAGAACACCGGCAGCAGGCACGTTGCAAGCTAACCGGCCACCGGTGCAAACAATCACTGGAACAAAACTTTAACATTGCTAAATGTTCAAAACCTGCAACGACTCCCCGCCAAAATACAGCTGCACATTCTTTCTTGTGTATACTATTAACCACTTGAAGTAAAAACAAAATTAAAAAAACAACTTTCAATTTTGTGGCGGTGATGGCGGCTCTTTCTCGTAGGAGCTCACATCTGATGTCAAATCGAATAGGATAGTGCAGATCGCTTTCATATTGTCATTGGTTGAAATGGACACGAGTAGGGATGTGCATATGAATTTTGGTGGCATTTAATCACCGTTTCAGACACGAGGTGATAAACCAAGCCGGGAAACCGAAGTATTGCAATGTTTTCCTCCCCGATATGACGTGGGCAGGGTCAAATTGCTATATACATAAATATACATATATATATATATATACATAAATATATATATATATATTTGTGCTGCGTCATCAGCTGCTAAATGCTAACAAGCGAGAAAGTAAACAACGGAAGTTACAATATGCATCAATGAGTTGAACAATTAATGAAATAAAATAGTAGTAATTGGTATTCTTACATGTTGCAGAGCAGTGGTATTTTAACTTCCAGTGTATTTTTCCTTAAAGTCAAATCTCTAAAACAACGTCCAAGGTGTTTTGGAATTATATGTCTGTCCAGGAAGCAGGGGCGTACTTATCTAATTACAAGCTAAATCCTAAACTCTATATGTTCAGTGAATTTACACCAAAACAACTGCTATTGGGTGTTAGGTCTCATGGCAAGGGTTTTTTTTTTTTCAACAAGGCTAAATTCGTTCAAAAACGGTTCCACGGGAGCAAAATCCAAAATAAGAAAAAGACGTCTATTGAAGCTGTCCTTGGGTCTAACCCAATAACAACTTTAGCCACATGGGGCGCTGCTGCGTAGTTGCAACTCTTTTCCTTCAGACTCCGGACTTTCCCAACTTCCCCAAATCAAGTGTCGGACCATGAGCGGCAAAAAGGTGAGTAAGTGTCACAAATTGAGTTTCGAGATGTCCCCAAATGGTCATTTGGTGTGTCTTGTACCCCGCCTCCCCCCCAGCGTGCAGTGCACCCATCGCCGTCGTCCCACAGGACGCTGCAGCAGCCCTCCCGGATATCTTCGTTCATGGCGGCAGACCTCGCCCGCTCCCGGCAAGATGTCGACCCCCCCAAGGTGGGAGCAAGTTGGGAGCAGGACTGCTATGCAGTTGACCCCCAGGGCTTTCACGAGCCCACCACGTGGAAGGGAATGCTGCCCAACACTCCGAGACATTTGAGGGCAAGTATCCAAAAGCAGGTGACAGTTAACACTGCTGTTTACCTTCACTTAACAGGATTTATTTCAAATTTTTTAACTAAAAATGGTTCTACACAATGTATTTATTTTTTAAACTATTGTTACTCTATTTACTGAACAGCATGTACAAAAATAATGTATTTTATTTAATAATTGGGTGAGTAATTTGGAGTAACTAAGATCATGTAAAATAAATTGATTTAATTAATTTCAATTGAATGTAATCAATTTCACATATTCAAAAATACGTTACTGATTTTCCCCGACTAACTTACAGTAAATAATATAATTTAAAAAATAAGGAAATTTTACTTTCAGGAGACATTTACAAATGTTTTAGCAAAAAGGATTGATTTAGTATAAATAGATTTTTCAATGAAACAATTTTAGATGCACAGAAGTTAAAATTATACAGGCAATGTAGTTTACATAATAGAATAATGTAAACTTATTAATTGGATCAAACAACTTTTATATTGGATAGGACAACTGGTTAGCACGTCCGCCTCACAATGCAGAGGTGCAGGGTTCGATTCCGGCTCCGGTCTTCTTGTGTGGAGTTTGCATGTGGTCCCCATGCCTGCGTTTCCAAAATCATACCTTAGGTTAATTGAACACTCTAAATTACCCCAAGGTCTGATTGTGAGTGTGAATGTTTGTCTTTGTGTGCCCTGCAATTGTCTGGCGACCATTTCCGGGTGTTAGCCCCGCCTCCTGCCCAAAGACGGCTGGGATAGGCTCCAGCATGCTTGCGACCCCTCGTGAGGAGAAGCGGAGCAGATAATGGGTGAATGGATCATTTATATGAAATGAGCAAAAATCAAATACTCATCCCATCCATCCATTATCTGTTCCCCTTTTCCTCATGAGAGTTGCGAGCGTGCGGGAGCCCATCCCATCCGTCTTCGGGCAGTAGGCGGGGCTATAGATGGTGTAACCCTGGGCACATAACTGTTAAGGATCAACTTTGCAGTCGGGACATTGAACTGATAGCTGTTAGCATGCGTCCGTTCCATTTACCGCGAGAGTTCAGTCATGTGATCGCGGTGGCAGCGTACGTGCCACCCTCTGCTAACAGCCTGTGACGTACTGACTGCAGCTGTGAGCAGGCTCCAAACGCAGCACCCAAATGCCTTGCTCCTTATCTTTGGTGACTTCAATCATGCTTCTCCTTCCTCCTCTCTGCCTTCATTCACACAATTTGTAACCTGCCACACCAGAGACAATAAAATATTGGACCTTTTCTATGCCACCACCAAGGAGGCGTACACGTCACTGCCCCTCCCCCCGCTGGGCAAAGCTGACCACTAACTTGGTGGCTCTCCTACCTGTATACAAACCTCTGGTCTGCAGGCAGCCAGCTGTGACACGCACAGTTCAGCGATGGTCCGGAGAAGACGAGGAGGCCTTAAAGGACTGTTTCAACACAACTGTATGGGAGGTATTCAGCGAAGCTCACGGTGAGGACATTAATGGTCTAACAGACACAGTTACAGACTATATTAATTTCTGCATGGAGAACACCATTCCCACCAGGACAGTAAGATGTTTCTCCAACAACAAACCCTGGATCACACCGGACCTTAAAGCTCTCCTGAAGGAGAAAAAGAGGGCTTTTGTGTCAGGCGACAAGGAGGAGCTGAAGAGAGTGCAACGTCAGCTGAGAAGGAGGATCCGAGAGGGGAAAAAGTCCTACAGGATGCGGATGGAAGAACAACTGCAGCGGAACAATGCCAGGGATGTCAGGAGGGGCCTGAAGACCATCTCAGGCCACGGACAACCAGGTAAGACCCAGAAGGGGGGAGGCTTCAGTGGACAAATGAGTTGAACCTATTTTTCAATAGGTTTGATCAAATGCCTGCCCCCGCTCAGGCTCCCCTGCTGCAGCCCCCACCAAACCCTCCTGCCACTGCGAACGAGACCCCCTCTCCCCCCCTCTCCCTCCACAGGCTCCAGTTCCCAGCCACATCAGACAACCACCACTTCCTCCTGCTCAGCCTTGTTCCTCAGAACATCTCAGGTGAAGAACCAGCTGAAGGCGAGGAAGGCAGCAGGTCCAGATGGGATTAGCTCCCAGCTCCTTAAAGGGTCATGTTCTTTGATTTCTCAAGTGCTTTCAACACCATCCAGCCCACCCTATTGGGAGACAAGCTGGAGCAGGCGGGAGTGGCCCACCACCTCATCACATGGATCCACGACTACCTCACAAATCGGCCACAGTACGTGAGAACGCAGGACTGTGTGTCTGACGTGCTCTTCTGCAGCACGGGAGCGCCGCAGGGAACTGTTCTGGCTCCCTTCCTGTTCACCCTCTACACCTTGGACTACAAATACAATTCCACAACCTGCCACCTGTAGAAGTTCTCTGATGACTCTGCGATTGTCGGCCTCATCACTGACGGAGACGATCGGGAGTACAGAGGGGTTACGCAGGGTTTTGTGGACTGGTGTCAGCCGAACCGCCTCCAAATCAACGCTGGGAAATCCAAAGAGCTGGTGGTGGATTTCTGCAAGCGTCGACACTCTCCACCTGCACCAGTGAATATCCAGGGAACAGACGTTGAGAGGGTCTCAACTTACAAGTACCTGGGTGTTCATCTGAACAATAAACTGGACTGGAGTGACAACACAGACGCTCTCTATAGGAAGGGTCAGAGCAGACTCCTCCTACTCAGGAGGCTGAGGTCCTTTGGCGTTCGGGGGTCGCTCCTCAGGAACTTCTATGACTCTGTGGTTTTATTGGTCCGAAATGGGCAGGACAGCGGCCGGCCCACGACGAACAGGATTGAAAAGCCCTTATTTTGAGTGTTCAATGGAGCCACCAAGCATGTCTTTGGAACATGGGAAGAAAACCGGAGTACCCGGAGAAAAGCCACACAGGCAAACGGGAAGGTTGGAGCCCGGAATCCAACCCACGACCTTTGACCTATGAGGCGGACATGCTAACCAGTCATCAAATATTAATAATCAATTCTAAAAAAATGTTCAACGTACAAAATACCAACATGCCATGAAAATAATAGTACTAAACTATTTTATTAAATGATTCAGGTGAAGAATTAAAACATCTGTTTGAACCTATTTTATGAAATAAAAATGAACAAATACGTTCAAACCATTCCATAAGCAGATTTTTTTTAAACTAATGTAGTCAGTGTGTTTTTTTTAACGTGTTACAGCGCATTTAAAGATTTCTAAAAGTATTTAGAACAAATGAATTGTAAATAACCTTTTTCTTGACCCATCTGTCAATTTCACTAATCAAATAAGCCTAAAATGTTGCCAGCCATTGCTAGCCACTTCCATTTCTCTTCCAGCTCAACACTCCACCGCCACTCATGTGCACAAGCCCAACTCCTCCCAATCGAGCCGACCCCTTCCCTCGTGGGCCGCACGCCTTCCGAGTCCTCGGCGGTCCCACGTGGATGCCGCATTTCGACAGTCATCCGGGCCGGATGGTTGTCCAGCTGAACGCCGACGAGGACCTGGCCGTCACTTGTCTTCTCAAACTCCATTACCAAGACCCAAAAGACGACTCTCAGGTAGGCTTGCGGAATATCGGCAATTTCAGAGTTGTCCACTTTCAGCGGGAATAAACGATTGATCAAACCGAAGGTCGGCTGGAGAAGCTTTGCTCCGACAAACGAGGGGACAGCCGACGTTACGGCAGCGCCTCGGATGGAAATCAGGCGACTGGATGACGTGGAGCATTACGAGGAGTACCTTCTGCCAATTCCGCTATCCACTCCGCACGAGGAACATCCCTGATGCCGGACCGCAGGACGGCAGCAGAAAAACCCGTCTCAGTACACCGCACAACTGTTCTGTTTGGATTTAGGTGCACTTTGTTATTATTGACAGTCTTTCACGACACAGCATTGGATTGCTTTCTGTGCACATTTCATTTCAGCTTCAAAACACAAGTTGTATAAATAATTGTCCATTTCATCACCAGTTACCTGCGTGATGAAACTTAACGGGCAGAATGTCCACGTGAAAGTTCTTATTAAAGTTTCTTGGCAGTTGTGACCTGGCTGGCGGCCTGGATGACTCGATAGCGCTCCTTCAGGTTGCGCCTCCTCACATGCTCGTTGGTGATTTCGATGATGTTGCTGACGGGGAACCAACCCTTCTGGCCGTCAGACAGGCGGATGCCCTCGTACCAACCTGTGTCAAGCACACAAAACGGGCGGGAAGGGGAAAAGCCATTTCCGTTTCGTGCATGCAGGAAAAGAAAATCAATCGACTGCTAAGGTGCAGGGGTGACGATTGCGATAATGAGGATCAAAAAAGAAGAAAGCGTGCGAGGGGAGGATTTCCACGTTAACAATGTCAGCTGCAAAACCTCCCGAATTTGTTATTTGCTCTTTTCATTTTCAATTGGCAATCGAATAAAAAGAAATATAGACCAGAAACTTGTTTTGTTTTCCTTAGGGTAATAGTGAATCTCTAAGTGGTACATGGTCTCCTTCGAGTGGTATGTGAAAGAGAAAGATACCGCTCAAACGGCAAAATTGTTTTTGTGATCCAATAAGCCTAATTGTTTAGACTTTAATTTGAAATTAACTTTAGAGCACAACACATTTGGAATAACTGTCTACAGTAAATTTCATTAGATAATCAAGTCAACTGTTCCATCTTTTTGATGAAAGCGAATAATTTAAATAGATAAAAAAATGCAGCATTTTTTTTCAATTTCTTGTGTGTTTGACATTGGGGCCCGATTTATATGAATTTTTGAGCCCATTTCCATTCATAGACATAATACAATTCCGATAACCATTTAATTAATCTATTAAATTAAAAAATGAAAAATTACATTGTTCTATATTGTTGTAACTATGAGAGAAAAATGGGTTCAAAATATAAAATATTTTCTCGGAAGGGGAAGACTCAAATGTCATTATTCTTGTCTTATGTTGTAATGTATTAATGTGTAAAAAAAAAAAAAAAAACCCCAACAAGTTAACAACAAAAAAAAAGAGGTGGATTTTTGCCAATTCCAAGGGAGTTAATATTGGTCAATTAAATCGACTGGCTGATTAATCGGCATAATAGATATAAAACCATATAATATAATGACCCAGGTTTTGTTTTTTGATTGCCGATTAAAAAAAAGAATTCTTCCGGCCCATTCTTCTTACCCTCGTTTGTTTTGCGTATGACGTTGACAATCTCAGTGGGCTCCAGGTTGAGTTCGTCAGCCTGTTGGGCCACATACTGCTCCACACACTGCACTTGAGGACAGTCTGAAACAAACAAACACACATCATGAAAGCTTCAAGTAAAAAAAGAAAATTATTATAAGCTCACATGTCACAATAGTGCACCGGACGTGCTCACCCCAGACGTCGTAGACCACGGTGTCTTCCTCTTTGTTCGGGAAGGCTGCCATCCACCTGTGCATGTCTGGCCTGTCCAAAAACATATTGATGGCGAAGACCTTGACATGTAGGACTGGCTGGGCCATTCATCAATTTTCTCAATTAATTCAAGTCTGCTTTTTAGGATATATATTTAGAGTGGCACATGTCAAAAAAATAAAACGCTTATGTCGCTTAATACGTCAGAAAACTGCAATGATTCGTCCCCAAAATGTGTGTCGACATCTGTACTTCTGGCCACGTCAACCTCTAAACGTTTCTCTCATAGTGACATGAGCTTTGTAGTGGAAGCGGCTATGAAGAGTTTGAAAAAGCTCAGCAATCTGTAATACTTGTGCGATCATTACAATAGTTCGAGAAATTGGGATGAGTGTGTCAACATCAATTTTGGGGACTATTGATGGTAGTTTTTGCACATTTTATTTCCATTCTTTTCCTTCCGTTTAGCCTGTCGTGTTGCGTCACTCTACAACAACTGAGGAGGGACACAACACATTATTGTCGGAAACTCGAGCCGTTTCAAGCGTTTCCATGGGAGCCACAACTCTGAACAAACACAATGAAGATCATTTGCTGCTGAAAAATCTGTTGCGTCTACTGTACTATACAAGACATGCTTGCAAGCTCCATTAGCTCGGGTGTGGAAGGGTGAAAAAAAGAGAAGGAGAGAGATGTGTTTTTTTGTAGGAGAGAGAAGGAGAAACACACCACATGCTTCATGGTCCACCATAAAAAAAAACTGCTGAAAGGTGAGGACGGAAGTGCTTTGAAAAGACGAAGATGGACAGAGACGGAGGACAACTTAATTTGACGAAACTGTAAGGACGAAAGGGCGCCCAGGTCGTTGACGGAGGACGCAAGACGGACCGGCAAAATAGAGTAAAGTGGCCATCTTTGGAAATAAGCATGTAAATAAACATAAGCCCAACCCTGGAACATGTTTAATGACACCTCAGTTGGAATTCACCAGCAGACCAAACACACTAATTACATGTGGCACATTTTAAGTTATTAATTAGCAATTTTCCAAGTTTTATTTTTTACTGTATATACTTTATACTTTTGAATATCAAAAATAGTGCATTGCTGAATTTTGCTGCCAACTAGCGATTTGCGTGGTTGACTTCCGGTGTCGCCTCAAACGCAAACTGGTCGTTAGCTGCAGCACTGTCTATTCGTCTCCCTGTTATGAATATATTTTCAGGTCAGTACATGGTGGAAGTAAATTTAAAAAAAAACTTGTAAAGTATTTACAACATGATTCAACAGTTTGTGGTACCATTATGGAGCTGGTGAACACTTTTGTGATGTTAATTAGTCATGGCCAAGTATAGCAGTTTGGCTCCCGAGCTTTGAAGGAGTGCACAAGATGCATAGCTTAGCCTTAGCATTACTAGCTGCTTCGTGTGGTACACGGAAGGTAGCTATGTATTAGCATAGGAATATTCTGTGCTAGATACTAGCAGTCCAAATGAGACCTTTGCTCATGCCATTTTGTTTTCTTGTATTTGTTCCACATTTAATGGTTTAGTTTCATAGGCTTACTCTAGATCAGGTGTGGGCAAACTACGGCCTGGGGGCCACATGCGGCCCATTAAACGTTTTAATCCGGTCCGCCGAACATGAAAAAAATTAAATGAAAAACCCTTGTTCGTGTTTTATTTTCTAAATATTGTGGTTTTCCAAAGACATATATATCATTGTAATGCTTTTGTTCACTTTCATTTAAAATTAAATGTATTTTTTTTCTCTGATGAGGTGAGATTACCAAAACACTCCATCCATCTGCTACTGGTCCGGCCCCTCAGTCAAATTTTAGAACCCATTGTGGCCCGTCAATCAGAAAGTTTGCCCACCCCTGCTCTAGATAATGTTGAAGGTATAGTTGAGCAAGGTAAAATTAGTTAAAGTGTACTCAAGTGTCAAGTCCAGACTTATGCAGCTAAATGTAGCAGAACTTTCCACAGTAGAGTGGTTCTGTCATTATCATAACATATTGTGGTCCTACAAGGTTATGGTAATATTTGCAAATTACTGCCTGTGTAAAAGTGAATGTGTTTATGTAGAAGTAAAATGTGAAGTGGTGATAAAGGCACTTTGTTTTTTTTGTACACGGTTACATATTTGTTTATGAACAATTAATCACTGCCATTGACAGGTATAGAAGCCAAAAACTACATTGATTTTACCTAGGCTGGCAGTGAATGAGTTAAAAGGAAACTGGACGTTAACGGCAGCAGTCGTGTATTCTTTGTCTCCCTGTTATGAATATATTTTCAGACCGTCCAGGGTGCATAATTCACTACTACAGTCTCCCTACAACTTGGGACCCGTAATATATCCACACACGCGGTAAATTTAAATTCAAGTCATACATTGTTTTTAAGATGTTGTTAATGCTAAAGCTAAAGTCAATTTATAATTCCATTGACAGGCTAATAGAAACACGGAGTGATATACTCCAACTCAGGTATATATTCTGCAAAAAATAAGTTCGATTAATAATTTGCTGTAATTCTTCTTGTGTAAGCGTGTGCCATGCACAGCCAGCGCCACACTGCCCCAAGAGGCAAAGGAGCACATAGCAGCAATAGCCAGTGTTTATTTTTATTACAATTAGTTTAACTTTATTACTAATTCATTTTGTGGTTCTTCTTTCAAATCACATTTGAATTGAAGATTGGGAATGTTTGGAATCAATGAACAATCGTGTCAATTCATCACAATATCAAATACCGTATTTTTACGGCCAAAAGACGTGCTGTATCAAAGGGCGGAGCACCAGTTGAGGGTGCGACTTCTGCATTTAATACTTATACTGGGCGCGCCGCACTACGAGGCGCATGCTAGCTCGCGCATGCTAAGACTCATGCGAATAAGGGATCGCTGTCAGCAGCAGCACCTCAGACCAATGAGAGATGTCATGGCAACACAGCTAATCGACAACGTCAGGGGATGGATGTCACTGCTCACCACACTCCTTAGAGTCACGGTTTCAAATCAAAACCAAAAATATCTCAGCATACAAGTAAACAAAGAAATAAAATTAACTCAAAACAAAAAATATATCTCTCATGCCATTCATATCCCCAAAAGAAATAAAAATAACACAAAAAGATAACAGCAATGCCATTCAGCCTCAATCAATCAGATGGCTGTTCAGAAAGATGTGAGTGGTGTGCTTTGGGCAGTGTTTTTATATATTTTTTTTTATATTTTTGCAGTCTGTTGTCTAAACCTGTGATGTTTCTTGCTTGCAATAACATGAATGATAAGACCGACTAAGACATCGTGGACAGCTGCCCTTTTGTCCAGTTTTCTACTGCACTATCACCAAAAAACATATTCACATAAATGTATTTGTCACAGTCAATTCGAAGCATAGATTTCTCAGACTTTGGCCAGCAGGGTGTGCTAACATGCACTCTGAATTACCTCGAGGGAATCAGGCTCAATGGCTTGAGAGAGTAGGCGTGTCGCATTACAAGGCGCCTCGTTTGTTTTGGGGAAGATTTGGGACTTTAAAGTGCGCCTTATGGTCGCGAAAATACTGTAATCCAGATTTTTTGAACGCGTCACGATATTTTGCTATGATCTTAAAAGGGATGGAATGTTCCCTCCAACGCGAGCGATGCTTTTCCTCGTACTCACTGGGAGGGTGCTTTGATAAGGCGCTCAATCATGCGCCCGTTGTGGTTCTCCAGCAGAATGAGGGTGAAGCAGTTCTCGTACGGTCCGCTGCTCCGTTCCTCCTCCAGGGGCTGAACCTGCACAAGGGAGCGGTGGGTGTAGTCCAGCACTACGAAGCGCTCCGCACTGCTCCATTGAGGGCAGGCCGGGCGAGGCGAGGTGAGGCGAGGCGTGGCGAGACAGCGGAAAAAAGAGCAGTTACACTAACTGAATTTTTTGAGTGCACGCTTGTCACGGCGCAAGTGCCTCACCCTTTCTTGACGGTGCTCGTGGTGATGACGAGCAGGTCGTTAAAGAGAAAAACGTAGATGGGATTGAACTTGATTCTCATTTGGAAGACGGTTCCTCCTCTGGACATTTCCTGGAGTTCCCCCTTCTTCTCCAGGAATCGCGTCTGGGAAATGATGGGGATGGCCTGCACAGGCTTGCGAATGAGTTGCGTGCGGTGGACGACGCGTTGGGCGCCGTCCGCTTACCTTGAGCTTGTCGAACTCCAGCGTTTTGGAGATGAGGATCAACTCCTCCATCTGTCTCATCTTTCCCACCTCGGTGTTGCACTCGTCAATGATCTGCGCGAGCGCGAGATGTCAAATGTTCATCCGGTGCACCTCAAACTACGAAACGGCGAGGGATGTCACCTTGGACACGGAAGCTAACGCCTTGGAGGACATCTGCTCCTCTTTGGCGCCCTCTTTTGTCCTCTTCAGGATGTTCTGCAACAACAAACGAGCATATTTAACTTGACGTTTGAGGTGAGTTGTATTTGCGCCGAGACGTCTCGTCATGAGGAAATTCCACAGTCGGATGACGAATTTGAATTGAGCTTGTTTGGATTAGTTTTAAGAGCAAGTTTGTTTATGTTGATTTTTTGCTTAGCTTTAGTTTTTCTTAATATGAAGCGTCGAGTGCATGATTAAAAAAAGGACACCAAGCGACAACTCTCAAACAAGTGACCTTGGTTCTGAATCAGCGATCGCAAAACAATCGCATTTAAAACGAACCACGAAATCTTATGTGTCAGGAACAGAGAAAGCAGAGAACAAAGGACATTTTTTGCAGAATTCGAGTTAGTTTTACCAACCCAAGTTAGTTTTTTTCCTTTTTATTTTGTTTATAGTTCCTGGCCGAAAATGTATCATAAGAATTCCATGAATGGCATCGTTACCTTCCTCGATCAGGCTCGTGTCAGTGTTCTTATCTCCAAACGGAGGTGAGGGCGAACTGACCGCAGTCAGCGCAGTGCACACGACACGGACAACGAGGCGTCAATTCGCTGAGCAAACCATTTTCTTTTATTGTCATCTGTCCTTTTTCCCTTTCACATTGAACACACCCTTCCCTTCCGGGTCTCTCCTCCCGCCAACAGCACACGTCACACGCCACATTGCTGTCCCACCCTTACCAAATTAAACTGTGAATGCTTTTAAATGCGATGACGCTCTTTTCGCATACCTGTTTTATTCCTTTTAGTCAGCAATTTACTTTGCTTTTAAATCTCTTGAAGTCAGTTTGTAGCTGCTTTCAAATATGCTTTTCATGACAATATGTGAAGTCGATTGAGTTTGGTTTTGTACTACCCGGAATAACCTTTTTCCCGAGTGTCAAAGCGCATCTTCACTGACGTAGAATAATATTCAAATATTGTCAGAGCGCTTTGTATGCCATGAGTGTGCACACGTCAGGAAGAGAGCACGCTTGTGCATATTCTCATTGATGGAGCTCGCTTAAATCGATGGCAACTGGAATGCTCGTGTTTGTCTTTGAGGACTTTTTGGTTTTCACAGAGGCAGGCGCCTTCAGTTGATGCAACAATGCTTGCTTTGCATTGCACCAGCCTCGTTTGGTGCGGCAAACTCAATTATTTAAGATCAGCATGTCCCAGGTACCAATGCTGTCATTCTATTGCAGTGCTTCGCAATTAGTTTGTGTCACGCCCCCCCCTACCAAGAAGAAAACAATTCACGCCCCCCCGCCACCAATTTTTTTTTTACATTTTGTACCAATGTACACGTTTTTTGTATACTGATGTTGGATTATGTCAATAAAATGTCCCTTTGCAAAGCTAAATTGATAAGAAATATAATTTTGAGAACTATGACTGAGAGGATCTCGAAACTCAGTACTCTGCAATGCAAATATTGATGAGATGATAAATATTTACTGTACGTTTGACATCGAACCTCTTCGTCGTGGTGACGCCATCCGTTTCCACGTTCCGGTCTGAGTGCATCTGCTAAATTGCTAACGTAGCCGTCGTCTTATTTTAAGTTTCGATACGTAATGATTGCAATGCAACATTCCTGTTCATAGCTGCCAGCTCTCCGCCCAAACGCAATTCGAGTCTGACTTCTGTTAAAAGTCGAGCGTACATCGAAGCACTTATAACTCTAGCGATTAGCACGCTTAGCGCTTCCTCTTTCGCCAACTCGTTTAGAAGGCTTCTCGTTAGTGGTGTTGTTTATTTGTCATCACGCAGCTCATTGCTGCCGCTGTGCACGGAGTTAGACATAGTATGAATAAAGCTCATACTGCTGCGATGCAAGATAGCTTGGCGACTAGTATTCAAGTTGCGGCGAAAGAAGTTACTTCAGGGACAACGAGCGACAGGGCGAAACTTTTTATTTTTTAATCAGTACTGCGTGACCGAGGGACACAAAGCGCAGCTTTGACCATCTCAAATTTGCGTTGTCTGAGATTGCAATTTCGGTCCCAAAACCATACATCGTTCAGCCGTACTCCGGCGGAAAAAAAGCATGTATCCCAGGGTAACCCGCGCCCCCCACTATTTGAAAACCACTGTTCTATTGGAATACAACTAATTGAAAATGGAACACGGGACAGCCGCTTTGTGGAAAAGCCGCGCGCCAACACAGCGGAATAGAGTCAAGCCACCAGAGGCTTTAAGCAGATCTCGTTGTGACTGACAGGTGAGGATGGGCTCGATTTTCCACAATTTTCAAGTACCATTTGATATACTTGTCAGTTTAGAGGACCCCGATTTTCAAACGTTGATGTGTTTGCTGCTCACCTCAATGAGCATTTTGATGCGCGTTATCCGCTGGAACGGCAGCAGCAGGAAGGACATAAACGGCAGCCGCTGACACTGAGGCGACTCTTGGAGGCGACTGATGACGGCGGCAAAATGCGTGTTGTTCTTCCTGTCGGCATTCCACACATGATGTTAGCGCGTTGCGCTCATGAGAACCGAACGTCGAGCATATCCGTACATGAGCGAGGTGTATGTCTTCTCCTGATAGATCTGGTTGCGCACGTAGTCGATGTAGGCCGGGAAGTTGTGCTGGGAGTGGTAGTGGATGATGTCGCAGATATCTGAGAACACAATGTTCTCAAACACACGCTCTTCCAGGTCCTTGAGGAACCTGCAAGCAAATGATGATGTTGGCTGCGCTCAGCCCATCTTCGCATTTTCAGCTGCCTCCCCTTACCTCTCGCTGACTTCGCGAACCCTCAGGATGTTGGAAAAGAGAGGTTTCTTATCCCGAATGACCAGCGTCCCTTCCAGCTCCCGATTCTCCAGGAAGTGTTCCGTGAGAACGTGCAGCGACCGAAGGTAGGAGGCCTCCGATGTCAGAACCTCAAACATACTCTGCGCGGAACGAGGCGTGTGGGATGAGCGTCCGATCGCCGGGATGGGCTAAAAGAAGCCACCTCACCTCCTGATACTTGCACTGTTCTGGAGTGAGCCGCTCCAGGACACCGCTGTCCCGCACCGCGGGGAGGTTCTGCCATAGGGTGCCCTCGTTCCGGGTCGGCAACTCTACGGCGTAGTCCGCGGTCGTGGTGCTGATGTTCCGGCAAACCGTCTGCCGGCGGATCTCTTTGGTGATGACAGTGGCCCGGTAGGTCTGGTACAGAGGCTCTGTTGGGGTGACAAATAAGAAACTCTGGCATTTGTTTCTTGATGGGACATGGACCTGGATGACCAAGCCCGTTTCGTTTAAGGGGGCAAAAGCTAAAGAAAGCCCTGATGGATATGGAAGTAGCCGCTGGTGTCAAGAAAATGTGTTCAAGTGTTCCATATTGAAATGAGAGATGACATGACATAATGTTCAGTTTTACAAAATTGGATTTTTTTGGCCACATTATGAGATTGTAATTTAATTTAATTATTTTTTTTTTTTGCTTGTTTGTACCACAAAGCTCGCTCCCGATCCACCGCCCAATAGTGAAACTGTTACAGCACTTGGTGACTCACCATTTTGTAGCCGCGACTTCCAGCTGTTAGAAAGCTCCGTCTTAGTCACAGACCTGCAACGGGTAGAACAAAAAGTCAACATTAGTGAGGGTGAAACAGAGCCGTGACGTATCTTGACAGGCCGAACAGCCATCCATCCATTAGCTGCTCCGCTTCTCCTCACGCGTGACGTGGCGGTACTGGAGACCATCCCAGCTATCTTTGGGCAACCGGTTCGGGGGACACCTTGAACTGGTTACCAGCCAACATTAATTGAATAATGAAAGCTCCCCTCCCTTCTCCAGTGAAAATATAAGAAATGCGCGCGCACACACGCACTTCTGCATGCTCATCTGTGAATTTGCTTCATGTGACAACAACAGTCAAGGAATGCCCTCCCAGCGTGCTTTGCGGCACTAAGGATGTAAAGAATGGCATTCAAACACGTGTTTTGTGTCAATACAGTTTCCATCCATCCATCCATCATCTGTACCGCTTGTCCTCACGCGGGTCGCGGGGGGTGCTGGAGCCTATCCCAGCTCGCTTTGGGCAGTAGGCGGGGGACACCCTGAACTGGTTGCCAGCCAATACAGTTTCCTTCAACTTTAATTCAGCGTTTCATTATTTGCAAGTAGCACGATGGCCACACAACGCGCAGGTCGTGGGTTCGGTCCCGGCTCCGGCCATCCTGTGTGGGTTTCCTCCGGGTAAACCCGTTTCCTCCTACATTCCAAAAACATGCGTGGCAGGTTGATCGGGCGCTCAAAATTGACCCTCGGTATGAGTGTGAGTGTGATTGGTTGTTCGTCTCCGTGTGCCCTGCGATTGGCTGGCAACCAAATCAGCACCCCCCCCCCGCGACCCTCGAGAGGAGAAGCGATGCAGATAATGGATGGACGGATTATTTGCAAGTATGCTATTTGTTTGCTAATGTGTAATAATTGGAGTTTTGATGTGACATCGTGACCTTGAACGACGTGTTGACAAAGGACTCGAATGTCCTTCTGCTGACAATAAAAAAAATCAAAATTGTCTCTCACTTCCTCATGATATTGCTACAATATAGATAACGCGAAGCGGCTAATGCAAGTACAAATCTGCCTTTACGGCTAAATTGAGTTACTGTGGTTTTTAATCGCGTGTTTTCTAGTGAATTATGAAAGCGCTCGTTTGTCAGCTTCAAGAAAATCTTCCTCCTCTTAACTGGATTTCAAACCCAATTGACATTGTAGGACAGTGCTTCTCAATTATTTTCTGTCACGTGCCCACGACCAAGAAGAAAACAATTCACGCCCCTCCCGCCACCAATTTTTTTACATTGTACATTGATGTTAGATTATGTCAATAAAATGTCCCTTAGCAAAGCTAAATTGATAAGAAATATAATTTTTGAGAGGATCTCGAAACTCAGTACTCTGTGGTGCAAATATTGATGATATGACAAATATTTACTATACTGTAACAAATTGGGTTGTCTGTTCTTGTGGTGACATTTGTGTTTCTCTGAGTTGAGTTTGATTTCTGTGAATGCATTGCACAACTCCCTGGACGGGAGGTGTGTGTGAGAGCGAGAGCGAGAGTGAGAGAGAGCGAGCGAGCGAGCGAGAGAGAGAGATCCGTTGAAAATGACGTAACGAGTTGCCCGGTGTTTGATTGGTTACGGCCAACATAGCAGTTTTCTGTAAGAATAAAAAGTCGAGAACTGAATGGAATTCTGACGTGGTCTTTTAAATACGCTACAATATGTTTGACGTCGAACCTCTTCAAAGTGGTGACGTCATCCGTTTCCACGTTCCGGTCTGAGCGCGTCTGCTAAATTGCTAACGTAGCCGTCGTCTTATTTTATGTTTCTATGCGTAATGGTCGGAATACAACATTTCTGCTCATAGCTGCTGGCTCTCCGCCCAAACGCGGTTCGAGTCAGACTTCTGTTAAAAGTCGAGCGTACATCGAAGCACTTATTATTCTGTAATTCATTTTATGGATTAGCACGCTTTAGCGCCCCCTCGTTCGCCTCCTCGTTTAGAACGTTACTTGATAGTGGGGTTGTTTATTTGTCATCACGAAGCTTGTTGCTGCTGCTGTGCACGGACTTAGACATAGTACAAATAAAGCTCATACTGCTGCGACGCAAGATAGCTTGGCGGCTAGTATTCAAGTAGCGGCGAAAGAAATTACTTCCGGGACAACGAGCGGCAGGGCAACGCTTTTTTATATTAAATCAGTATCGCGAGACCTACTGCGTGAACTAGGGGCACAAAGCACAGCTTTGACGATCTCAAATTTGCGCTGTCTGAGATTGCAATTTCGGTTCCAAAACCATACATCGGCCGTACTACGGCGGGAAAAAAAACGTGTTTCCCAGGGTAACACGCCCCCCGCCCTACCCTCAGCATCGCACTGCGCCCCCCCCAGGGGGACGCGCCCCACTATTTGAGAACCACTGTTGTAGGACATGATCTTCAGTGACGTATTCCCCAAAGCGAGTCTTTTTGCTGTCCTTTTAGAAAACAAGTAATACACTGAATCTTAGTAACTTATGGAACAAACTTCAACTGCCAGCAGTCGGTTGAAGGCGCACCCAGCATGCCTTCTTGAGCTGCCCTAATTGTTTGTAGTCATTAATAATTATGGCTTTGTTGTTGCTTGTTTTTTTCTTTCCCAAGTGCAATTTATTTCTGTTTTTTATTGTCATTGACTAATCGATTTCATTTTGCATTCTCGATTTGTTAAGTATGGTGACTAATATACTAATCGATTATGATTCGCTGTTCCGTCCGTCACCTTTAGGGAGTTACATGGCATAAGAAAATGAATGTTTCTTCTTCTTGCTGACACTTTACTGTAGGTGACAAATGGCGATAGACACAATGACAGAAAAGAAACTTTTCTATCGTCTCCGTCATATCGCCCAGCTCTAGTTGAAGTCAAGGTCAAAAACACGGAAATAGTGACAAGACAATGACAAGATGTGGTACGTGTATATTTGTGCGCAATATTTGTGCAAGCAGGGGTGGAGCGCCAACTCACGCTTCCTCCGTCGTTGAATCCTCCTTCCCTCCTTCGCCGTTCACTCCTTCTAAAACACGAAGCACATATTGATCATTTGCAAAAGGGATACAAGCGAGTGCTTGTTGCTTACAAACCATTTCTCTGTCCGGCCACAGAATTGCTGTCCTTCCTGAAATCTGCCTTTTGCAGTTGCAGTGGGGGTCTTGGAGGCAAAACGGGGCTGGCCGGGGGCCGAGGACTGGGTTGCGAAGTCCGCTCCTCGGCCGCGATCAGGGGTGCGAGGCTACTTCGTGTCTCCTGAGTCAAAGGCATGCGGGGCGGGATGGCGGGCGGCACGTCATCACCCCCGGACGTTGAACCGGCATCACTCTGGATCTCCGGAGGCTTAGACCTGCGAGCCGGTGTGGGCATTTTGACCTGAGGACCGTCCACTTTCTTATTGTGACTGGGATCCACAGTGGGAATTATGGACTCATAAATATCTTCTTCTTCCATGCTGGATTTGCGCATGACGGGCAGAAATGTATTCTGTTTGGGGACAAGAGGGGAGACCTGAGGATGTGACACGTGAGGGCCCGGATCCGAGAGTCTTCTAGGGGCCTCGTCCATGATAAGACCCAACGAGTTTCGGAACTTTGACCTCTCCAGCTTGGTCTCCTCCCTCTCATCTGCTGCGCAACGCAAAACCTCCTCGTCATCAGCCTTGCCGCTCCCCTCATCTCCCTCCTCTACTCCCTCCGCATGCCCGTCGCCCTTCTCGATGTCTGACAAGGCCCAGTCGGAGCCTTCTTCGTCCAAGAGGTCGCCACCCTCGCTGCCGTCCTCCCCATGCAGCGGCAACCACACGAGCTTCATGCCGGGCCGCTCGAGGTGGCACACGCAACAGCATCTCGGCTCGCAGCAGGAACTCGTCGCCCCGTCTGGAACATCCGCGTCCTCTGCTTTTGCAACAACCGACTGGGCCTCCACCTCTCTCCCATCGGGCTCTGCAAGAAACAACATGAATCAGCTCAACTTCGGGTCACCCACAAGCACCACACCCTCCCATTTTCATTATTGACTGCCAAGTCATCTGTTTGCACCTAAATGGTGTCTTCAAATATGAATATGAATTTGGACCCGATGCGGACAAATGACTGTAAAGTGCTTAAAGACGAGTGAGGTTTTACATTTCCTTTTTGCTTAGCCGCAGCCGTTTGAACTTCTTTCCTAGTTCTCGTTGGTCCGGCTTGCGCAATTTGCATTCAAGGTTAACATTACGTTGGTAGACTTTCGTTGGATTAAACAAATAGGTTGGATTTCATAGTTTGGTGTCTGAAAATGCTTTTGTTGTTGTTGTTTTACGCGTCGGATTTACAGAAAAATTCAACTGGGGCCAATAAACGCCTTGGAGCAAGAACACTTTGTAGCTTATTTGGTGAACTGGGCGAGACACTTTTCATGATTGCACCAGTCAGTAGCAAACTGGAATCAGAAATGGCCTTATGTGTCTTGAAATGCAACTTTGAAAATGGTTGCAAAACCCCAATTCATATGACTAAATATATTGCATATGATATTATTGTTATTCTACAACGTATTGCACTGGGGAACATGTGAGGTTTTTTATTGCTCTGTCTAAGAGCTGTTTTCAGCAATCTTTGGGGTGCAGAATCCCAAAACTGGTCAAAGTTTTTCTCTACAACGTCACCTTTTTGTGCTATACGAACTCCGTTTGAACTAAATGTGTATCTAAATGCAACACTAAGATGGAATAGTTACAAGCCTTGAAAATTTTAAAAAGTCTAAAATGAAATTGAATTTACAAGGGCATGCACATGGTTAGAGAGTAGCACCGTTGCTCTTCAATTTTACTATGCTAGCTTTCTGTTTGCAGATATTGATAAAAGTGACCTATTGGGAGCTGCACACACCTCGCAATGCACAAACTATTTGCCAAGTAGCTGGAGCTGAGTCCAGAGGGAATCAGCTGGCAAGTCTTACGACATCTAATAAGAGGAAATTAGCTTATCTGGTCAAGCTGTGGGAAAAAAATGACAGCAATTTTGCAATGCCAACTTAAGTACAAACTCGTGTTGTAATGCATAATCCTTAGTAGTTGTGGTGTCTGGTTTGGGGCTTTTCGAGTACACAACGCATGTAAATTAGCATAAAAATGGTTCAAACAAAAAGAAAAAACCTGCCGATGAGCACTAAAAACAGAGACACCAGTAGGTAGACCTGTTCAAACGCCGCGACCATGAGGGTTCAAGGTCCGGTTAAATCTTTTGGGAAGCGACTCACAGAGCGCACACACGTTACATTGTACATGCCAGGTGCAAGGACCGATTCAAAAACTCCTACAAGCAGCATACACGGAGGTTGTGAGCAACGTTGGGTCTATAAAGATAAAGATGTCCTTTAATAGTCCCACAATGGGGAAATTTGAGGTGTTACAGCAGCAAAGATCTCGATCACACAGAGGTGGCGGCGTCATGTCTAACATTAGCAGCAGACGTTAATAAAAAGCATGCAAATATACACAGTATATACGAATATACACAAATCCCCATGTATATACACACTTACATCCCACAACATATACAAGTGGAAGGAAACACTCCTAATGTCTGTCCATGGTACAGAGGGGAAATAAATAAAAACGCTGCAATGGTAAAAGAAATACTGAATGATAGAAAATACTGCAGTGATAAAAGTACTGTAATAATAAGAATACTGTAATGGTCAACAAAATACAGCATTGGTTACTATTTAAGTACAGCATAGTGACCAATGCTGTATTTTGTTTACCATTACAGTAAATAGTGGCGTAAATACCCCCAAAATAAATAAATAATAATGATGATAAAAACAAGTCAACCTCTACTTGTTGCTTTTTCACCTTTTGCTTCCCATTAACTGTGACATTTCTGTATAACTTTAAAATCCAAACTATTAGTACTCTGATGCACACAATCAAATAAAGCATAGTCAGTGGCATGTGGAATATTTGCGGCTGCACAGGTCGTGGCAACGCTCCTAAAATAAGAAACAGGATTTCTATGCGGAATGTCATGACATGTCTGTAAAACATTTGAAATGCAAAAGTGCCATTCAGGCTCGGACCGCTATCGTGTGTAGCGAATATCCTGTACTGGCTTACATCTTCAGTCGTCTGAGAATATGACAGGAAATTAAAACAGGGAAGTGAGATTGTTTCATATGACAGATATGTCGTGAACTGTTCACATTGAAATCAAACAACCATGCACAAAATGTCACCGGTTCTGTCATGTTGCTTTTTGGTTGACGATATCAGATGGCTAAAGTTGACGATGTGACTTTACACACACGCGCACGCGCGCACACACACACAAGAAATGCTAAAGCAGTCATGTGACCAGCAGAACCTGTTTGCAGTTCTTGGAACACATTTGCCACGCCTACAGAATGTGGGACACCACAGCAGATTTGTTGTAATTATTATAATTAGCGCACAAGCTTAACGCTGAGTACCTGAGCGATCTCCTTCGGTGCAGATGCTGTCACCGTCCTCCGATTCCGTACTCTTCAGCTGCGGGAGACGGGTCCTCTTTTTGGGCAGCGGAGGCGGATGGAGTGGACTACTACTGCCAACACTGGGATTGGGTTTTATCACTGGCTGCCTTTTCATCTGCCTTTGTGTCACCTTTGCCACCTCGACCCGGTGTTTGCTGAACTGGTTCACAATCCTTTTGACATTCACGCCAGAGGGACTCGCAGGCCTGTCGTCCGCCTCCAAAGGGAATTCTCGCTCCGTGGGTTTTGGGGGGAGATCCGGTCTCAGTTTGACCTCAGCTAACTGGGCAGATGGCTGAGCTGTTTCCTGGGCAGACATGTTCGCTGGGAGTGGGGGGGGTTTAATGTACTTGTAATCAGAGGCCAAGCCCAGATGGAAATTGTCCACCTGAACACGTCATCCACACCTGTTGAGGAAAAAGAAACCATATTGGTTGTCAGTTAAAATAGGAGGGGTTCATTTGGCCAGTTTCTTTAGTGTCCACACTCTAAAAATCATTGGGTCAAAATAACCCAAAATGGGTGAAAACAAAAAGTTGGAAGGCACATATAACCCACAAAACCAGCCCAATTTTTTTTTTTTTTGTGTGTGTATTATTTTTTTGGGGGGGGGGTCTAAATGAATAACAAAATGAAAAGCCTCATTTAGAGAAAATCGCTAATCAGTACATTTGTTGAAGAGAGAAACAGAGATCAAATCAGTTTTGGTTGTCAGTCCAGGTAGGAGTGATCCAATTGTTTAGTTCTTTTGGAGTATATATATACACATAGATATACATATATATATATATATATATATACACACATATATACATATATATATACACACACATATATATATAGATATACATATATATACATATACATATATATACACATATACACATATATACACATATACACATATATACACACATATATATATATATATACATATATATATATATATACATATATACATATATATACGTATATATACATATATATATATATATACATATATACATATATATACATATATACATACATATATATATACATACATATATATATACACATATATACATACATATATATACACATATATACATATATATATATATATGCATATATATACACATATATATATATACATATATACATACATATATATATACATACATATATACATATACATATATACATACATATATACATATACATATATACATATACATATATATATACATATATATATATACATATATATATATACATATATATATACATATATGTATATACATATACATATATATATATACATATATGTATATACATATATATATATACACATTGGCCAATCGTTTTACTGCACAACAAACATGAATATTAAAACGCCCCTTGAGGAGGATATGATCATACTTGAGCCTGATTTCAGCAAGAAGATTTGAAAAGTCATTCAAAAAGTCCTTATTGTATCGACCTACGACAAAGAAAGAGGCTTCAAAGCTGGTGATTGACATGGCGAACATAAAATGTTTACATTTCAAATTATTTTTAAAAATACTCACCGTTCGTTCACCAGGGCCTGAAGTCTTTGTGGAGTCCAAGGAGGCATAGTCAGCTGGCAACAATTCAATTTAAGCGTCCCACTGTCCAAGTCTCCGTCAGACAGAAAAAGTCCAGGTCATTGGAGAGGAAACACTCCCTCGGGATACACTTGATGCAAACGCAAACAGTAGTGGAGAGTGAAATCACGATTGCTCTTGTTAAATTGGATATTTCACAAGGCACATTTGATAATCTTGCTGGTTCATTTTTACAATATAATGAGCGCCGGATTCTCCTATAAACAAGCTCAAGCGCCACTGAGCCTGTAGAGGAAAGTGAACTTTTCACAAGGCGTCCACTCCTGCTTGCACCACCTTGCAGGTCCAGATATCGAGCAACAATCCTAAAGATGGAACACTTTGAACGGCTAAATGTGTTGAGGGCAACCAAACTTCAACACAACAAAATTGCAACCCTTGGAGGGAAAGCAATGATTACACATGAACCAATAGAAACAAGGCCGAGTCCATTCAGAACTCGATAGCGTTGCAGACAAGTTCTTTATGCTATAAAAAGGAAAAGGGCGCAAAAGGAATCATTTGTTTTTTGGGGATTTGTCGATGACAAAATAGCCAACAAAGCATTCAAATAAATCTGTAGTTGTAGATTGCACGTAAAATGACACTTTAAACCGTGTGTGAGTGCGTTTAGGTTCCGATGATCAAGACTGCGCCAGTGCAACACCAGTTTGTTAGAACGTAAACCAGCTTGTCCAACCAGTTTGGAGAACGACGCGCGTGTGCCACTAAGTCAGTGAACTTGTTTTGGAGAAAATAGGGAGGTTTCACGTTTCATTCTGGAAAGTTTGGGGGGATTTTTGGAGGGGGAGAAAAAAATGATATTGATAAGAGAACATTTGTCTCAGTTACTATGTTATGACGGGTTTTTTTTGTCGCAAACATAAGGTGACTTTTTAGGTTTTGCCATTGTCCAGTGGGACAGGAAACACCAGCTGCCTTTTACTCACTATTATGCACTTACATCATAGTCACCGAGGGTAGAAGAACAACCGCGACGAAGAAAGTACTGTTTGTTTTTCAATGTAGGGAGTAAAAAGTAATAAGTGCTGAAGAAAATGAAAAGTTACAAATAACTGAAAAAACACACAATTATAACTGGCGAGTGAAAGAAACATACCCCAAATCAAGTGTCATTGCGAACATTTTTTTTTAGCACTTAAGTATTTTCCATATCACTATCGGATGTCCCATATTTTGTCTCTATTAGACCTGATTCGTTCTATGCCCCCATCCTCCAGGCTAGTGCACACTCATTCATTCCTATTAATATTTTCAGACCATCAATCCATATTCAATTATGGCCTGTCTTAAATCAGTCCAGCTTGGGCACAACCCATAAGTGCCTAAAAGGGATTCCATTAGGACAACGATGCAGTGTGGAGGGTATAAGAGTGTGAGTACCATCTGTTGGGTCAATGTGCAAAAAATGTTTTTTTTTTACGGGGGCTCACAAAAGAGGCGGGGGGGGGGGAGCATCTCACTTCATACGATAATAAAAGGATTGTGTGGAGGTATTATTAATTGATGGCTTTTACTGAAAGTATAACCGTCTTTTTTTCTGAGCCAGTTTGGGAAATTAAATCAATTGAATTGACATCGGACATTGACTTGAGTGCCAAGTGGCAACACTTGGAAGCCGTCGACGGAACAGGTGCTTTCGGTTTGGGATTTTCAAACATATAAATTCTTGGGAAACCTCCAATTAAAAAATGTGAAATAATACACAGAAAACTTTCACTCACCAGGATAGTTCGGACGCAAGTAAAATATTACTCGTCAGTCGTTCGGCGCTC
>NC_142394.1:31727951-31762951 GCF_059441095.1 Idiotropiscis lumnitzeri | reverse complement strand
ACAGGTGAGTGCGCTCAAGTTGGAGACGTGGCTGTGGCATGACGTCAAATTGTCCTTCGCCTTGTCTCAGGTATCCGATGGCGATGGGGACTCTGGCGGACCTGGAGGACCAGGATCCCGTGTCAGGCAAGGAGAACCCGCTGGAAATCCATCTCAAGGTCATCATTTACGCAAAAGTGTCATTGTTGTAGCGCCGCAACACAGGTGCCATTTAGCATGAGCAGGCTAAGCTACGTGTCTTGTTTGTGGGCGGCTGTCTCTTCCTGACGTTGCCTATTTTCTTGCGTCTCAGGCCGTGAGTTCGGCCCAGAAACATTACAACAACGAGCACATCTACCCCTATATGTACTTGGCCGGCTTCCACTACAGGCACAGGAACGTGCGCGATGCGCTGAGAGCCTGGGCCGACGCCGCCCAGGTCATGCAGGAGTAAGTACGCTCGCGCGACACCAGGGGGCAGCAAATGCTTACTTGTGAACGCGCATGCCACGTGCTTGTTGTTGCCGCTCGCTCTGCTTTGCTCTCAAATGATTTTATTTTTGATCGCAACGTTTGCAAGGTCCAGTCAGCATATGTGCGCAGCTCAAAATAGACTCGGTCGTATTCGACTTCCTCGTCATTGTTCTGCAGGCTTCCTCTCACGACGATTTTGGGGCTTCTCTGCGTTCACGTCGACTCCGTTGGAAGACTCCAAATTGGAACCCCGTCTATCAAAACTTGTCAAAGCTCCCCAAAATAATTTGCCAAAAACGTCACATCAACAACTAAGAAAGGGGCAAACTTGCGTGGAACGTCATCAACCAATCACTCCTCTCCACCTTTGCTTTGTGTGAGCAAAGTTCCGAAAATGGCAAATCGTCGCAAGTAAAGTCATTACACGCAATACAAATATTAAAGGGTGAAAAAAATGCTGATGTATTTTGACAAAAATAATAGTTTTCCTGAAGTTCGATTCTGCTGAGCAACAAAGTGTGTCGTCATTTCAAGGCAACAATGGCAGAGCTCCCATCGAGAATTGGCCAGAGTCTGTTGAGCGGTGTTGTCTTTGGCGGCCGTTTTACATTTCGTCTGAGTCATTTGGACGAAAATGCTGATTGGTTTTCGTCAGATCTCGCCGTTCCTACCCGTCGACGGAAACACCCAAAAAGTTTTAGTCTAGTTTTTGTACATTTATTAGACCAAAACTCCAAAAGGTTTTAGTCCGTTTTAGTTCCAAATCGGCATCCGCCCAATAGCAAAGACTTTCTGATCGGCGACAAAGGATGATGCGTTCCAAACAGATCACGTACCGGTGGAATCGATGCTCATTGCTCGAAAATACGCCGAGAACCAAAACGATGTATTTGCCGGCTGTCGTGGCTTTATTTCACTTCAAGCAACAACCAATAAGAAATGTTTTCACAACATAGATTAGAAGTGGACTTGTTCTACAGGACAGTAGCGCAAGTCCAAACTCGATCAAACAAATGACCCGCTAGCGGTTATCAGAGTCGCCGCGCTCCGTCTAAGGAACGCGCGTGCGAGCCGAGACGAACGACCGCAGACGTGTTTGTGCGACACCGTTATGTGTGACGGGGCGTGCTGTCCCGGTGGTGGGCGTGGCCAAACTAAAGATAGGTTGCACTTCATTGCAATGAGATGACATGTACAAGGGGACGGAAGGTCAGAAATTAGGAACACGTCTGACGCTAACAATTCGGTCCCGTCAACGAAAATGTCACGTTTTCGTCATCAAATAACGTTTAGCTTGTTATCGAAATATTTTCGTCATCCTTGACGAAAACGACACTGCTATCAAGCCCGCCAGAAATGGACTGACATGGCGACATATCAAACGTATCTGAGCATATTTGAAGAGTTGGAGGGACAGGAGAGAGTTGAAATTCCCCCCAAATTGGAGAAGGCTTGCCTCATCTAAACATGGACGTTGCGCTGCGGTTGCAGCTACAACTACTTCCGCGAGGACGAAGAGATCTACAAAGAGTTCTTCGACATTGCCAACGACGTCATCCCCACTCTGCTCAAGGAGACGGCGCCCGCCGCTGACGTCGAGGGTGCCTCAGAAGACGGCGACGCGGCCGAAGCGGTACAAAGGAAAGCCCGACCGGGTCGGTCACACCGCTGGAAAAATGACATGTGTCTTTTTTGGGGGTGCAGGAGCAGCCCAAGCAACAGCAGCAGGCGGCGGCGGCGGCGGCTCTCTCGGCTCTCTCGGCTCTGCAGGACCCCGAATGCTTCGCTCATCTGCTGTGCTTTTACGACGGCATCTGCAAGTGGGAGGAGGGAAGCCCCACGCCGGTGCTGCATGTGGGCTGGGCCACCTACCTGGTCCAGTCCCTGAGCCGCTTCGAGGCGCAGGTGAGAGCGACCGCACGCACGTGCACGAAAAGAAACGGGTTCGTGTCATCCAATTCATGTCAAGCTCCTTCCATGCGTGTTTTTTTTTTGAAAGACTGACCAGTCCACTCCATAAGAGCTTGCAAAAGTACTCACACCCTCTACTTATGTAAATGTACAGATTGAGAAATGGACTTGAGTTGCTTTCGTTGACTACAGAAAACGATGGCCTCACATTAATCTCAGTAATCGTCGTCGTCGTCGTTTTTGGCTGAGCATGTCAAGACAAACTTGCAAAGACTTTTTCTCGGGCAACCATGACCAAAAAAAACAACAAAACATGGAGGACGTGACGTCGGTGCCGTTTTGCTCTCATTTTGCTTCCTTTGAATACAAATCAATGATATCAATTAAGGAGCAAACGTTGGACTGGCACATTTTCGTTCTTTGTCTGTTCAACATTTCGCTCGAACAACCTTGACACGCGTGTGCATTCGGAAGTTCCAATTAAACGTGAAGTCCAAGTCATTTTTCTTCGGGCTTCTGCACTACTCAAGGTGCGTCAGAGAGTGTCCATCATCACCAAAGAGCCCGAGTGCCCGGACGAGGACGACGCGTCCAGCGAGGACCCGTGGGAAGGCCGCCGGCGAGGCCCCCGCAGGGAGTCCAAGCTGGAGGAGCAGAACTCGCCCCTCCCCGCCGCCCCCACCTCGCCCACCTCGCAGAGCGCCGCGTCGGCCGCGCCCAAGAAAGCGGGCGAGGTGGGCGCCCGCCGCCGCTCGGACGGGAAGCCCAAGTCCCCCGAGGCCGAGACCGAGGCGCTCTCCCCGTCTCGGCCGGCCGCTCCCGTCGTGGCGTTCCACAGCGAGAAGATGAAAGGCATGAAGGAGCTGCTGCGCGCCGCCAAGGTCAACTCCAGCGCCATCAAGCTGCAGCTCACCGCGCAGTCTCAGGTTCAGATGAAGCGGCAGAAGAGCACGCCGCCGGGCGATTACGCCATGTCCTTCATGAAGAGGCAGCGCAAGTCGCTTTAGGACGCCACCGCCCGCTCACGTTCCTTTCGGCCCAACGTTGGCCCGAGGTTTTGGCTAAAGTCAGCTCCTCCCCTCACAAGTTGAGATGCATCGCTGACGCCAATGTACTACTTTTTTGATTAGACGGGGCTTTGGCGCCATCTTGTTGCAGAGCAGACCACGGAAACAAGCAAGTTTGGAAAGACTGCAAGCTGCCAAAGTCTCGTTAGTATAGTTACTGTGTAACGTTGTGCGCGTCCGCGTTAAAGATAGCTTCTTTCTTGCTAGCTCGATGTTGCTTTTTGCTTTTTTCAGTTTTAGTGGTTTGGACTCACTCGGCCTGATTTTGTCATGTAGAGAAAAGCCCACAAAACGCCGTCGCCGCAGAGCCGCTCCCTCGATGTTGCGCTCACTTGTGGCGTTTGGTCTTTGCAAGGAATAAAGACAAAGAAAGTGGTGGAGGCGTATCGTCGTTTCCTAACTTTTTTTTTTACAAATCTCACAATTAGTTGTACCACCGTAGATCCACGTTTGTTTGTCGCAACGTTGCTGACAAACACATTTTATGTCCAGAACATATCACTTTCAGTCAAAGTGAATAAGTTCCCATGCCCGTTGCGGGTCAAACGGAGCCATTTGGAACGAAATTCATTTTAAGGGTTAGACTCATTCACATGAGAATTTCAAAGAAATATGCAAGCAAAATAAGTTCTCAGCTGCCTTCATTAAAATCCTTTGAGAATGTTTCACTTTGCACTTTTATTTATTTATTTTTTTGGGACGACAAAGTTTCACGCCAGTCAAATTGACCTGTCTCAAGAACAACATTTTGCATTAATTCCAAGATATTACTCAAGTCAATATCTGTTACAAGTTTCACATAAAATACTAGTTGAAAAATGGAATGAATCTTAATTGTCCATCCATCCATTTTCTGCCCCGCTTCTCCTCGCGAGGTGCTGAAAGCCATCCCAGCCGTCTTCCGGTAGTAGGCGGGGTCACGTCCTGGACCGGTCGCCAGCCAATCACAGGGCAACCATCCGCACTCACAATGATTTAGAGAGTTCCGATCAACCTATCTTGCAAGTTTTTGGAATGTGGGAGGAAAGCCATGCAGGCACGGGAGAACATGCAAACTCCACACAGGAAGGCCGGAGCCGGAATCGAACCCACGACCTCTGCACTGCGAGCCCATCCTGCCACCTAATCGCAATTAATCATGGAAATTTTTTGTGATTATTTTTAAATATTTAGTCACTTGACAGCACTAATATATATACATATAATATATATATATTTTTTTTTTGCTTTCATTTTTTTCTATTCTGTTCTCATATGATTGTCCTGTTACCGAAAAAAAAAAACAGTTCACGATTGTTGTCGTTGGCTCGACTCCAGCAGTTTTTTTTTTCTTTGACTTGGAGCGTTTCGGCTTCGCGTGTTTCTTTATAAGTCGCTTGTTTGTCTTTTTTTTCTTTTCGTCGTGGAGGGCATCCAATTGACGTTCTTTGTCCTCCGAGAGGGGAGCAGCCTCGTGCGCGGCATGTGCGCCGCCTAAACGGAACACGAACAGAAACAAGGCATCATCATCATCATCATCATCATCATCATCATCATCATCATCATCATCATCATCATCATCATCATCATCATCATCATCATCATCATCATCATCATTGGCGGAAGCTGCGAGCATGGATCGCATCGGCGTGTCCTTCCTCGACCCTTTGGACGACTACGAGCTCGTCCACCGGATCGGGTGCGGCACGTACGGGGACGTGTTCAAGGTGAGACGAACCGCGGTCGTCGTGACGTCACACTTGCCGCCAATCGGATGCATTTGAAGTATGAGGAAAAAATGAAGCAATGCTTCAAAACCTCTCCCTCTGATGCTTTCTTTTTTGACAGGACACTTGATTAGGCACACCAATTGCGCACAAGTTGTCATTTTAGTCCGCACACCGAACAAGCTCGTGAGACAAAACCAAAAATACACACGCATAATGAAATACTCAAACGTGTTCCTGTCATTGTGGACATCTACACACAACTAGTGCTACTTGTTCACGTTTGATATTATGAGTCCTACACGAATGTCAACTAGTGCACAGTGTGACGACGTTACGAGTACGTTCTTTTAGTGCGGTCCAAATATTTGTACTCAATGAAGAGTGGTCGGATATTCTTAGGGATCCTCACGATGGCATTTCTGCACACAACTGTAACATCTTACTTTGCAGTAAGACAACGACATAGTCGTGGGGCAACATTGTGTACTACTTGACATCTGTGTACGACTACTACTATTAGTTAAGCACTAGATGTTAACTAGTAGAATTTCATCATGTTGCTAGTAGTACAAGTAGTACACAGTTTTGCTTCAATTCTGTAGCATGTAGAAAGTAGTAGTACGTGGAACTTGAGATGGATATTAAAGAGATTGAAAAAATGGTATACTGTCTATTACCGTAATCATTAAAAAATGAGCAAAGGTCAAGCGATTGTTCGATTACTCCGACTTGGACACGTCAACAATTTGACTGCGTTCGTAACACGTCCCTCCCGCTTCCGTGAGTCAAGTCTGCTGAATGAACAAATAGAAGAGCGTCCAGTCCGGGACAATGGCTTGCTTTTGGTTCTCGGTGGGAGGCGAAAATGCCAATCGGAAAAAAAATTGAGAAAGGGGATAGACGTCTCCACCTCCAGAGTCCGGACATGTGACGGCATTGTGAGCACTCCGTGGATTTGCATTCAGATGCGCTGACAATAACAAAAAAATTACAATTAAGGTGCTCTGAGAATACCCCCCAAAATGAATGCGCTTTAAACTCTCATGAGACAGTGAAACATTTTGATTAACTGGACTTTCTCAGCCAAAGTCATTCTGGGGGAGGCGCCAAGAAACCAGAAGACAAATGTGGTGGCTGGTCAAGGCCATCAAGGCCTTTTCTGCTGGCCGAACAGCAACACATAGCCAAAAATCAATAAATCTCGCCCTCTCTCTCGATATATATATATTTATATTTGATCAAACCTATTGAAAAATAGGTTCAACTCATTTGCCCACTGAAGCCCCCCCCCCCTTCTGGGTCTTACCTGGTTTACCGCCTGCTACTGCATATGTACGCACGTGTGTTCACATCAATTTTACGGAGCTGGTGGTCTGCGAGAATGTGTATCGTGTAAAAAAAAAAAAAACAGGCCTGGCTGCTATTTTGGGCAAGCTTACGCTTTTCAAACGATCACATCAGTCACAGGAAGTGCCGTGCTCGAACAGGAAGGAAAACAGGAAGTGAACACACTTTGACGGCGTGCGGATGCCGGAGCGAAAACAGCACGTCACCGTTGCCAAGAGGCAGTCGGAAAAAAACCCGAAAACGCTACATTGCAGCTAAAGTTGACGGCGACGGAACGCTTTGCGTCTTTTGCGTGTTTTGGGAGCGCGGGAAGAAGTTCGACGCATTGAAAGCGAGGCGTCACGGTGAGGCACCTGTGTGTCTCGTGCCGTTCTTTCTTTCTTTTTCATTTGATTGATTGATTGGTTTTTTTGCACATGCTGACATACAAACATATATGTATACATTTAAGTTTTTGGCAAACTGATTTCCAGAAAATAACAAAATTTCAACGATTGAATTCAACAATTTTACGAATAAATTATTTTTTGCATGAAATAATAAGGGATTTAGTGTGACTAACCAATTTATAGATGATGCAATTAAACATTATTCTAAATCAAATTCAAGTAAAACATTTTCAGATGATATTAAACCACTTAAATAGTGTCAATCAAATTTTCACACTTAACGACAGACAAATTGGTGCTATATTGAGACATTTCATATTTTTATTTTCACGTACAAAACTAAGAATGTAAATGTCCTGTCGATGACAACATTTCAACAAATATTCAAATACACCATTTTACATCCAAATTAGATTTTCTTTTAAGTTATTCAGTCCGATGAGAAACAGAAAAGAACTTGTAAAAAAATGAATCAAGTTTACATTTATGTTTTGTTTTCATGTCTATATTTTTGAAGTATTTAGTATCAATGAAATCAAACAATATTTGTGCCTTTCCGTGTACATTTGACTTTTTTCATTTATGAAGGAATTCACGCATCCGTAAAGTCATGCGGAAATCAATTCTTTTCCTTCGGCAGTAGTTTGAGAAAACGTTTTAGTCAACGAACGCTTCATTAAGGTGGAGGAAAGTGAACGAGTGCGGTTTGTTCATTGCACATTTTCTGTGTTTGCGCGAGATGCTAACGAATCGCCGCTTCCCGATGCAGGCTCGCAACTTGAGCACATCCGAGTTGGCCGCCATCAAGATGGTCAAGCTGGACCCATGTCAGTGGTAACTTTTTGCACGTTTTCCATGCATGCGTGCGCGGCAACCCCACCGTGACCTCAAAGTGGTTGCGCTTGTCCAGGTGATGACATCACGTCCATCCAGCAGGAGATCACCATGATGAGCGAGTGCAAGCACAAGAACATCGTGGCCTATTTTGGCAGCTACCACCGGTATTTGCAAACAAATATTGCTCTCTTTTATTTGTATTTTTTTTCGAGGGGTGGGGGTGAAATCCTCACGCATCCTGCCTTTTACGTCAACAGCTCTCTGCTTACAACTTTAAGCACGCACGTTGCGACATCTGCCGATCATGTGTTTGCTTTGCAAACAAAACAAGATTTGTTGACTGGAGAGCAACAGAAATCAGAAATCCCTGATTTGTTTTGTATTATTTGTTGCTCTCTCTCTCTCTCTCTCTCTCTCTCCATATTGAACCTTTTGTTTTCAAAGTGTGTGTCTTTTTATTGGCAAGTTGAGCGAAGTTCTTGTGTTGTCGTCCAGGAACACCAAACTGTGGATCTGCATGGAATACTGCGGGGGCGGCTCCCTTCAGGATATTTATCACGGTATCGACTTCCAAAAAAGAGCATGGTTTGCACTTGTTTCTTTGTTTTTTTGACGTCATTTTTGTGTGTTTTTTTTTCCCCAAAGTGACGGGCCCGTTGAAGGAGAAGCAGATTGCGTATGTGTGCCGAGAAACCCTGCAGGTAATTTTGGCCGCTTCGTTTCTGTGACAATGTACGAGTGTGAAATCACCGGTGGTGCACATTTGATTGCCCAAATACTTGCAAGGCCATTTTGGCTCTTTTTTTTTTTTCACGACAAGCAAAGCGGCACTTTGAACCTCAACTCTGACAAAAGTGCCGCCAAACTCATGACGAGTGACAAAAGTCAAAAGATGAGACGCACTTTGAAGACATTGACTGTGCTTGAAAATGCCCGTTGCCTTTAAATTGGTCACTTGGTCTTGAAAATGGAATGTAGCAGATTGGCAGTGAAGGCGTGGCAAGCACGCGGGCCTCACACGTGTGACGTTTGCCTTCCAATCTTGCCTCGAATCCAAAAACAGCGCTGGGAAACAAATACTACTTTTTTTTTTTTTTGTAAACTAACCCTCATCTCACAATGTTCATTCTCTAATCATGTCCACGAGGAAATGAACTTACACCGCTTATGCTTTTTGTTGGCATAACAAGCAGGATCACAGAGAATCACATGCAATGATTTTGAAGGAAAACTTGGCTGTGCTGAAATAAGAAGAAAGAAAAAACGGCTTCATTCTTCTTATTTCCCATATCAAACTAAAGAGAGTGTGCTGCCCTCTAGTGGTCGATCGTGGAATGACACCCATGAGAGGCATGCGGCGTTTTCTATTGTCCCACCTGATTGTGTTGTTGAACACACTTTTGCGTGTCTTGTAGGGTTTGTATCATCTACATGAAACGGGCAAAATGCATCGAGACATCAAGGTAAGCCGAGCTGCGTCGCGTACTGCTAGTTTTTAAGGGATGGTGCATTAAAACGCAGTGTCTTCCTACAGGGCGCCAACATCCTTTTGACAGAACGAGGGGATGTCAAACTGGGTCAGTTAAGGTCCGGACGCATCGTCATCGGACGTTCTTGCGCAAAACTCACGAGGTGCGTGCGTGTGCCTCGTAGCGGATTTCGGTGTGGCAGCGGAGATCAGCGCCTCGGTGGCCAAAAGGAAGTCTTTCATCGGGACGCCGTATTGGTGAGGACGCTCGCTTGAATGCACAGGAAGATGGAACGCACACTCACGTCCACACTCGGGAGAATCTTTTCAAGACATCCGAAAATCACGGGGAAAAAACCCAATTCCTTTGGGCCGGCCGTACGCTTGTCAACTCGCGACGACGACACGCAAGATGATCACACGTATAACCGTCACTTGACCTCGGGGAACACGACGATTTCCCATTGTAAATATTGAACATTTCCCATTGACGGCCTACGAAATTCTCCGAGCCCATCGGCGGCGAAAAAAAATCAGTTGCAACGCGGCACATCACGGGATCATCTCGGAGAGACTTCCGACAATCGGGCCGTCGCTGGCTTGAATCGGAAGAGGGTAAAAATGCTCCAATTCGGAACGATTATCGGGATGCCGGCCGGCTCCGCTTTCGGATTGTTGCGGCCACCATTTTGCAAGCAGATCAGGAAGGGAAAAAAAGAAATCCTTGTTAAGTCACGCAACACCACAGATGATCGATAATCTGTCCCTTTTGTTCATTTTACCGGGAGGGAGTAAAAATTATCAAATCAAAAGTTGGCAAACGTGGAGCCACAAACAAAGTAGACTTTCAGAAAATGACAAAAGTCAATTGGAAGCCATTTTTGGAACATGACAAAGCCCACACATGAAAATAATTTTCAGCGTTTACTTTGAACACAAATGGCCACTTGAGCCTATTTTGCCGCTCCGTCTTGCGTCTGCGACCCGGGCGACCACTTTCGTCCTTATTCATCAAAATAACTTTTTAAGAGTCAACCAAATTTCCATTTCGCTGCCAGCACACCAGACTGACCGGTGACTTTTTTTTTTTTTTTTTTTTAACGAGGCCGATGACGCACGCGGTGTGTTTCTCCTCCATATTTGTCTTCTTCTCTTTTTGCACTCTAGCACCTCCTAGTGGACGGAGGTCACTTTGGACAGTAGAACCAACCGTTTGGGATGTTTTTTGTTTTGATGCGACACTGTGACGTGATGACGGATAAAAATGCGTCCGGGCAAGTTTGTCGTTCCGCGCACCCATAAATTCAAGCGTGGTTGTCCGTCACTGTTGAAATTTGCGGCGTGAGCCGTTCTTTATTGAAGTGCGCAACAATCAGCAACATGCAGCAGCGCAAAAAACGGAAGTAAACAGAGTCTTCTTCGCGATAACAAAGTCACAGCATTAAGCAACAGCACCACCCATTGACAAACTACCGTACTACAACAGTCACTGGTTCGTGAGCGCCACGGTGAGAAAAAGTTTATCTCTGGAAGTCCGGCCCTCGAGCGACTGGTTGGGAGGCTGTTGGAGTTGAGTCGCCGAGAAAATGAGAAATATTTAGTAAATGAACCTTAAAAGACAAACTTACTCCAATGCGCGTTCCTTTCTTGTACTCAAGAAAATAAAGGGTCAAATAAAGACTCCACAACAGCTGATTAGAGTTCCGATATTTTAGTTTCTTCCATTTCTGGAGTTCAAGAAAGTACAAAGACAGATAACCGGGCGGCTTTTTCTTAATCTCACCAGAAACTGTACTCGGACGAGCACAATCGAAAAATGGCAGTTCGGCCTCCCATTTTCTAGGAGGTTTTCTATGTCAAGGGTCATGTGGGTTGAATCGGTGGTCCTTGCTCCTCCCCCCCCCCGGCCCGGTCCACGTTCCACGCTTGAGGCTGACCTCCTCAGGCAAGCGGAAGTCTCTCCGTCTCTCCTGCTCACATTCCCTGTAATCTTGTCGGTGTGCCGATTGTGTGGCGAATGTTTCCCAGATCCAATTGTTCTGTTTTTTTTTGGTGTTCTTGATAGCGTCCCTGTGACGTCGTCCCCGGCCCAATTTAATAAGTTTGTTTCTTCTTCGTCAGTTTGACCTGAGCAGACTGAATCTGTTTGTTCTGAAGGAGAGTGCGGGTCATGAAAATATTCGGTGTGCCAGTTTGAGGCCTTACATTTCAACTAAGTCATCAAAAATTAGCATATGAGAATAATATAACGAATCACACCATGACGACAATTCCAGTCGTCAATCCCATCTATGCACAGTACTTCTACTTTCATTTGATAAACGCTTTTGGTTTCATCTTCAGGAAATATGAACCTGCTAAATTAAAGAATTGACCTCCTGTCCCGTAAATGTTTCAAATAATGCCGGCAATCGTAATACAACATTTAGTCGCGAGTCGCCGTAACCCGGTTTTAGGTTCGGTGCCAAGCCTCCAAGTCCAAACTATTTTGTCCGAACGATCCTTGACGAGCCTTTGCGATCTTTGATCGCCGGCGAAGAAAAATGAAGCCCGTTAAGGCACGAAAAAAAAAAGTTGGCCTCGGAAATGTCGCCCAGCGTGCAAACGAGCAGACAGATGTTGAACGAGGATACAGAAAATCCGAGCGTGCCTAAAACCATACCTTGAGGAGCGTCTAACTCCACCTTGTGGCGCGTGCGTGCAGGATGGCTCCCGAGGTGGCCGCCGTGGAGAAGAAAGGCGGCTACGACCACCTGTGCGACATCTGGGCCGTCGGCATCACGGCCATCGAGCTGGCCGAGCTGCAGCCGCCCATGTTCCACCTCCACCCCATGAGGTCGCGCCGCGTCGCTTTTGCCGTCTTCTTTGCTGCCGGCCGCCACCGCCGCCGCATTGACGTGCTCCTCGTTTCGCGTTCTAGAGCTTTGATGTTGATGTCCAAGAGCAGCTTCCAACCGCCCAAGCTGAAGGACAAAACAAAGTGGTGAGTTGCTTTCTTCCACTTCGGCCGTTCGCAGTTTGACCGCTGCTTTTCTGTCACCGTCCGGCAGGTCTGCCGGCTTCCAAAGTTTCGTCAAGATGGCGCTCATCAAAAACCCTCGCAAGAGGCCGTCCGCTGAGACGCTGCTCCAGGTGAGCGGGCTCCTTTTGGGCGGCTTTTGGCCCGTCACTCGTGAGTGACGCCTTCTCCCGACTTGTCGTCCAGCATCCGTTGGTGACGCAGTTGTTGACCCGCAAGCTGGTCATGGAGTTGCTGGACACCGCCAACAACCCCGAGCTGCACAAGGCGCACAACTCGGACGACGGCGAGCCGGAGGTCGGCGACCGGGCGGCTCGGTCCGCGCGTTTGCCGCCTTTCCATGAGAGCCAAATCGAGTCTCGTGTCAACGCGGTTTGTTGAAAAATGGAACCCGTCGATCCCGTGCGACGTGAGCTCGTAACGGTGAAGGCGCTCTTTGAAAACGAAAGCTCGCGATCCGCGCGCGTTTGCTCAAAACCATAAATTATAAAAAAAAATTTAAAAAAAATGCTTCCATGATGTCGGAAAGAACCGAAAGAGCAACGGGCCCATCATCCGCCAAATTGACAACCGAAATGATCTCAGTTGTCAAAATGGCTCGTGCGGCTCCACAAAAACCATTTTGGATGCGCGCCGTCGACGGAAAACGAGCGAGCAACGGCATGAGTGATGGAGCACGTTGCAAAACGGGCCCAAAGTCGCGCACACCAATTTGCGGATGAAAAGAATGACGACGCCAAAATATTTTGTTGCATTTTGTTGAAATGTAACGTGCTTAAAAAGTGTGCTTGTTTTTTTTTAAACGTCGCCAGGTTGGACTTGAAACTGCGGACAAGATCCAGTCGGCGGGGAAAGAGAGAACGTGGTCTGAAGAACAATGTGAGTGCTTTGACGTCGGCAAGTTTACTTTCCGATTCCGTCATCGTTCATTTCTCATTCGATGAATCGACTCTTGTCACGGCACAAACGCGACGGCGGGCGGATGCAAGGAAGACTGGCTTTCCTCGTCTCGACATTCTGGCGATGCGAGCGACGAAGCGCAAAAGTCCCTCCATTGGGCTTCGTCCAAACGTGCACGCCGCGAGCGTGCGCGGCCGGCGTCTTTTGGGAGCCGCCCGCGCTCTCGCTCAAGCCATCAATGAGCTCCCGTCGACCTCTTGAGAGCGGCTGGATGTCGGGCAAACGTTTTTTTGGGAAGAATGCATTTTCAAAATGGTCAGCTGGGCCCGATCGTTTGGGGATGAGACAAAAAAAACCTTTCATGAATAAGAAATCAATTGGAAGAATATAACGCTAGAAATATTTTGAGGCCTGTAAGAATTTCTTTCCTAAAAAAAAAATGTTAAAAAATGGTTGGATTTTTGTATTTTTCATCTCGTTGAACGGGTCTCTGGTTTTGTCATTGGACTTCCGTTGTCGTCACGAATTGTCCACAACAAATTCTTGTTCACGCGGAAGCGTTCGAATGTGGACACGCGAGGCCGCCATTTCGATGATGGACTTTGCACTCGAGCGAAGGGCGGGCCCGAGCCGCCGACCGATCTCCACCTGGTGCTGCGTTGGCTCCGATGGTGGGCGAGGATGACCCAAACGTATTGTGAGCGTTTGATCGGAACGTCCAACAGAGTTTCAACGCCCACTTCCAGCAGAACTTCCGCGTTCGGCGCCTCCGTTGTTGCGGCAGCCGATCGGAGCCGGTGACCTCCGAACCTGTTGGCGGACACTCGCGGTGAGAGATGCCAGAAAGCTGAAGAAGGAGTCCGATTGGGCCAATTTGGCCCGTGGGACTCCGGAGGCAGCCGACAGGTTCCGGAGTGCGGCTTTGGCGGTCGCCGGAACAAATACGCGAACGTGGGAAAGTTTGGCGAGGCCATGAAAATGACTCCGGCCCAATTTCCAGAAGATTCCGGATGTTGAGGGGCTGTCTCGGTTGACACGTGTCTGCAACGCGGCGTGGCCATCGAGGACGGTGCCTTGGATTGGCCGACCGGGGCGGTGGTCTCCCTTTGTAAGAAGCGACGCTCGAGGATCCGTTCCAATTTCAGAAGCGCCTCCCTGCAACGGTCTACTCGGGGGGGGGGGTGCTCCAGAGGCGCCTTCCGTCCGTCGGGAGGTCGATTCTCGGATTCAGGAGGAGCTGTGCGCTTTTGGTCCCGATTGCGGAACGGTGGCCCAGCTCTTACTCTCGGCAGGGTCGTCAAGGGAGTTCGCCCAAGCAGTCTTCGTGTTTTGCGGACTTGGAGAAAGCGTTGGACCGTGTCCCTCGCGGAGTTCTGTCGGGTGTAACCAGCCCACTAATACGGGCAGTTCGGTCCCTGGACCGCTGACGTCAGACTTTGGTTCGCATCGCCGGCAGTAAGTCGGCTTCGATTCCAGTGAGGGTTGAAGGGCTGCCCTTCGTCACCGATTCTGTTCCGAACTTTTATGCACAGAATTTCGGTGGCCTCGGTATCGCATCTCTGCTTTTTGCAGATGATGCGGAACCGTTAGCTTCTTCGAGCCGCAATCTTCAACTCTCGCTGGATCGGTTTGCCGCCGAGCGCGAAGCGGTCAGCGCCTCCGAATCCGAGACCGTTGATCTCCGGCGGAAAAGGTTTGAGCGCCGTCTCCGGGTCGGGGACGAGATCCCGAGTCGAGGACTTCAAATATCTTGAGGTCTTGTTTTCGAGCGAGGGGAGGATGGAGCGAGAGATCGACGGGCGGGTCGGTCTGTCGTGGCGAAAAAGGAGCCGAGCCAAAAGGCAAAGTTCTCGATTTACGTTCCTACCCTCACCTTTGGTCACGAGCTGCGTGTCGTGACCGAAAGACCAAGATTTGGGTTACTAGCGGCCGAAACGAGTGTCCGGGCTCTCCTTTCGAGAAGCTCGGCCATCCGGGAGGGACTTTGAGTCGAGGAGCCAGATGAGGTGGCTCCCGGTGAGGCGTTCCGGGCGGCAGCAGGCCGAGGACTATGTCTGCTGGCTTACCTGCGAACAGCTCGGGGTGCCTTCAGAAGAGCGAGAAGACGTGGCCGGGGAGGGGCAAGTCTGGGCTGCCCAGCTCAAGCTGCGACCTCGGATGAGCGGCGGATAATGGATGGAAGAAGTCATGAAATGACATCTATTTTCCAAAGAGTGGATACATTATAGAAGACAAATTGTTTTTAAAAGGATAACAATAAATTATTTAAAAGAATGCATTGAATTTAAAATGCAGTCAAAATCAAAACCGTAAATGTTTTTACTTATTTCCCGTGTGTCTCGTCTTCTGTTGTGCATTATTGTTTTTTTTTTTTTTTTGCAGTTGGCCAAGTGAAGTTTGGGCCACCGCTGAGGAAAGTCACCGAACCTTATCCCCATTTGGTAACATTTGCGGCGACCACTCAACTCACTTAAATAAGCTTGAGCCAATGTGGCCGTTTTGTCCCCACCAGAGCTCGTACGACGACGACTGGAGCTTCTCTGCTGACGAAGACGACTCACCGTAAGACAGTGCTTCGCTTTTTTTTTTCCTGTTATGCCCCCTCACCTCCCCTAGCAAGAAGAAAAGAATTTGCGCCCCACCCCACCATCCACTCTCCGCCGCATTTTGGTCGCAAAACAAACTTCCACCGGAGAGTACGATGGGCCAGGAGAGCGCCGCTGCCAACTACTGGAGTGGATGTGCAATTACACTTTATTGGAGTACGGTGGAAAAAAGCATGTTCCCTCGGGTCACACTTCGGCATCTCATCGCACACCAAGAAAAATCAGCCGATATTTGTCACCCCTCCCCGTCAGTCGGACAACCCGTCTCTTGAAAACTCGTTCTGTTGCCTCACCTGAAAAAGATAAAGAGTACACTGTTTCCAAAAAAAAAAAAAAAAGAAGTTCAGCACTGAGAATAGATTCCAGAAAGTCCTTTTTGTGGTTGTTTTCAACCGGTGCACACAAACTGGAATTGGAAATGTCATGTCATTATCCACAGCGCGTATCGTGAACAGGGTCGCGGGAGGGTGCCGGAGCCTATCCCAGCTGACTACGGGCGAAAGGCGCACCGCACCCTGAACTGGGTAGACATAGACACCGTCGCTGAGTGGGAACCGAACCCACGCCGCCCGCACACAAGTCGGGCGAGTGGACCACGACACCGTCAGTGACGAATTGGAAATGTTACATCATTAAATGAATGAATAATTTGTACTGATGACATGAAGTGATAGCGGTTTAAACGTTAAGCAGGAAAAAGAGCAAAAAACTCCAAAAGAAAATCTTGACGCATCCGCGCGAGTAGTCAAGTGGGACTATTGATGATAAATTGGATGGGACTCCATCTTTGTCGGAACACGTCGCCTCGCCTCGGCCCGGTCCGGTTCCTCCCCCGCCATTGTTGCGGGCCGCCAGGGGCCTGGAGGCAGATAAACAGCAGGTCTTCCGTTTGCAGGAGCCTGCTGGAATGTGTGGAGCAAGCTCTGCGGTTGAGGTAGGCCACGCCCCTCCTCGCCTGCTCGCCCCGTTTTGCGATGACCTTCATGTTGTCGTGTCCGCACCAGCGGGTTTGTCTAGCCCCGCCTCCTAATCCAGACCTCAATCCCGAAAAATCCTGCCAAGATCGCTCATAATCTGCATTTTGCGATTGATGGCAAACAAACCCGCTGGTTCTCGACCTTGCGTTTTTGTCATGTTTGGCTTTGGTCGTCCCGGTCACGTCATCTGATTCTCGACCCAATCAGAGGCTGATCAGGATTCATTTATTTATTTCATTTCATTTTATTTGTGGTTTTGCTCTGTTTTTTTCCAGGAGTTTAACCATCAGGAGGACGCCATCTACTGATGTGAGCGGTGAACCACGCGCACACAAAAATCAATTCTTGCTCCTGTGTCATAAAAAGCCCAACTTTTTTTTTACTGTTTTATGCGTAACATATTATATATCAATCACATCAGATGTTTATTGATGGATTATTTGGGTTGCAAATGCCCAGAATTCCTTTTTTTTCAGGTTGTTTTACTTGATCAAAAATGCAGACAAATTTCTCATTGATGTTTGATATCGAAACGAGATTAGCTTTGCTTATTTCGCCCAATATGAATATAGACGAGCGCTTTCCTGGATATCTCGGCAAATCTATCAAGAATTTACCAAACGATGAGTGACGAGCCTGTATAATCTTTTGCGGCTGCACGAAAAGTATCACAATTAATAAAGTATAAAAAGATGTTGTGACAATCAAGGAAGAAGCGGGTTGATGTGGGCAACAATTAATTGACCAAACGGGCGCGAACGTAGCACAATCGTGGTTCCAAAACGCTTGGGAATTTCCAAAACCGATTGCAACCCGCCGAAGTTCGAAGCTGAGCAAAATCCATTTTTGAATTCAGTCTGTGATCTGGAAAAAAAAAAGGGAGGCACCGCCACGACTCTTGTGAATACTTTTCTGTTCTAGGGAGGGAGGAAGAGTGGTTGCTTCAGCCCAACGACAGCATCGCTGCCCGCATTTTGCTCTTTCAGCATCGACACCGGCCACAGAGAGACGCCGCAAAGGCCGAGCTGTACTCTGGGTCCGGACGCGTCCACCACGCCCGAGTCCTCTGGTTCGGCCCCGTTTTCGTCGCTTTTGCCATGCGCGGCTCGCCCGCCGTGACTTAGGAAAATGTGTCTATTAGCCGTCTTGGCCCGGTGCTCGGCCACGCAGGACGTCCGGCAGCGCTGCAGTGACCCGTGCCTGCCGGCAGGGGGTGCTGTGGCGACAGAGATGAGGAACGTCAGCGCTGAAAAAGAGACGCCGCTCTCACGTGAATGGAGCAAGTCTGAGGACGCTGTGAGTTGAATGAGCACGTCATAATTGTCTCGTGGATTTGTTTGAAGCAAGATTTTCACTTCAAATGTGTTTTCCAGTGTTCGCTTTATGGTTCACAACTCTGAGGCTAACAATGCAAAAGGCATTGACATGTACTGTCGTGATTTTTTTTTTTAAACACCAACAATGGAGCAACACATTTAGACAGAATAATCGAAAGTGTGATTGAATATGTCTAAAGTGTGTTTGAAATGCAGCATCAAGGTACAACTCGCTTTCAACGGACGGTCACTGGCTCCTTCCCATTCTTTTCCTTATTTGAACCTGTTGTGATATTTTTAGAGGGCTGATTTTCATGGACTTCCTCCCACCCCTCAAGTCCATGTAAGTGTCAAATCGAACCGACCGCATGCAACACACACACACACGCGACATGCTAAAAGCTACTTTGAGCTCATTCTCAAATCCACACGCATGTGTTTTTGTGTTCGGGTGTTCCAAATTATATTAATATATTAATTAAGCAGATCCTTTTTTTTTTTTCACTCAATAGTCGATACGAGTTACAGTGTCTAATATGAAAGTACAAAACTGCAATGCGGTCTCAATTCTTTTTTGGTGCATTATGTAGATGGGGGCCTGCTTTTCCAAAGTCTTCAATGGCTGCCCTCTCAAAATCCACTCTGCTGTCACCTGGATTTTTCCCAGCACGCGAGGTGAAATATTTTTCTAGTTTCAAATTGTTAAAAGGGAAGCGGATGAGCATTGATGGCCATCTTTCCATCTCAGATCAGTATCTTATTCTTGGGGCAGAGGAGGGAATCTACACGCTCAACCTGAATGAACTTCACGAAGACACACTAGAGAAGGTGAAGAAATGACATAAAACAGATCCTGTTGATTTATTATTTTTTTTTGTGGAATTTATCTGTTCTTTACGGAGCCTGCCAGGGGACATCGGGAAAATATTTAAGATTGCGTTATAATGCAATACTTTGCAATATATTGCAATAGTTAATGCAAAAAAAAAAAAAAACGCAATACTATTGCGTGATATTGCAATACTAATTGCGTTATAACACAATACTATGGCAATATGACGCAATAGCTTTGTGTTATATTGCAATGATTTTTTTTTAAATTGCAAAATAACGCAAATTATTTGTGACGGAACGAGAGATTCCACTTCCGTGTTGCTTACCCCTAGTAACTTAGCTTAGAAAAAAGGGATCCTGCTCAAATTTGCTACACTTACTCAAAATGATCCTAGAAATACACAGAATAAGTCACTTGATGGTTGGGGGTAATAATTTTGTGATTGGAGGGGGGGGTTGTTATTCTGGCAGAACCTGCCAAAATCAGTATCCCCTGGTAACTTTGCCTACGAAAGAGGGATCCTACTCATACTTGCTGCAGTTCCTCAAAATGATCTCAGTAATACACAGTTGGTCCTTTGATTGTTGGGCTTCACCAGGTTTCAGGTTACTGCCTGCTATCATATCCATATTGTTTTGAGTCGTGTAGTTGTTTGATGCTTTGAAGACGTATATATATATATATATGTGTGTATATATATATATGTATGTATGTATGTTTGTCGTCTTGTCGTCCCTCACCCAGCTGCTCCCCCAGCGATGCACATGGCTGTATGTGATGAACAACGTGCTGATGTCCGTGTCAGGTAATGTCTTCACACAAACACATTGCAAAAGACGTATCCCACGCTCGCTCGAAGCAAAAATCTCTCATCTTCCCTCCCATGGCAGGAAAATCATCCCAGCTTTATTCCCACAGTCTGACCGCCTTGTTTGAGCAGAAGGGACACTTGCCAAAAAAACACGGCAGTCTGTTGCTGGGTACGAGCCGTTTTACGGACAAGATTGGCGCAAGGTCGGATATCTTGATTTTATAACTCTTACAGCTTGCTAGTGGCTATTTGTGGCCTCGAACGTAGTCTGTAATTTCGCAATTGATTTTTGGGGGTTCTTTACTTCTGTTACTGCAAAGTTCTTAACTCAAACCAGTTGTTGCTCTTACTATGAAATCGCCATTCATTTTCATTTTAAATCAGTTTCAATTGCAGTTTCTTTATAAAATGACCTAAAAAATAACATTCTGATATTTTCAGTACCACTTTTTTTTAATTACAATTCCATTTTTCTTCAGTCAGCAAAGGGAGCTTCCACTTCTCCACATCAAATGGTTTCATTCATTTGCTAGATTGAAGGGCACCAAGTAATAATAATAGTAAAAAAAAAAGGGAATCATTTTCCAATTTAGTAACAAATTACTTGGTGAGGACTCAAGCGTGAGCTAGGGCTGGGCGATATGACCTCAAATCAATATCGCGATAAATTGAGCAATTTTACCTCGATAACGATAAATGCGCGATAAATTCCCCCCGTGGACCAAAATCAAAATAAATGCAGGAAATGCATATTAACTGCTTTTTTAAATTGACCAACTGGTAAACATTACTTTCAATGAAAAATAAAAGTACACAAATCATTTGTATAAACATTCAAGAACATTGGGTCAGGCCTACAAACGGGAGGGCATTAGTGCAATTGTGCAGTCCTAGGATGCAATATATACAACTACTACTGTACTTTCAGCCAATGGTGTACTTAAATATTGACCAATGATGTATTTTGTTTCCCATTACAGTATTCTTATAACAGTACTTCTATCACTGCAGCATTTCTACCATTGCAGGACGTTCACTATTACAGTACTTTCATCATTGCAGTATTTTTATGATTGCAGTATTTTCAATCATTCAGTCGTTTTTATCATGACAGCGTTTCCCCCTCTGTATAATGGACCGGCATTAGGAGTGTTTCCTTACACTTTGATACGTTTATACTGTGTATATTTGCATGCTTTTTATGAATGTCTGCTGCTAATGTTAGACATTAACGACTACATTACGCCGCCGACTCTGTGTGATCTAAATCTTTGCTGCTGTAACACCTCAAATTTCCCCATTGTGGGACTAATAATGGACATCTTATCTTATCTTATTCCAAATAGTTTGCTTTACATGACTTGAACAATGTCACAAAGAACAGGAGAAAAAGGTCCTGCTCTCGCAAAACCTCTTTCTGCAAACAGATTGAGCCGAGGTGCTGTCATGCCATGTGCAAAGGCCTCGATTTGTGTCAAGGTCTCTTGTAAACAATATCAATAATGCCAAATTAAATGAAAAAAATGTCAATGCAAGCCAAATAAACGCGTGTGCATCATCGGGAAAACGCGCCGTCTCGAGTACTCTGGTGCGCAGTCGCCACTTGTCGTCTACGTCACGCACAGTCGGGCTCAAACGGGGATCCGTGTTGCGACTCGACCACAAGTCGGATGTGGATGCAAAATGCTCGACATGTCTCCGCTCCCGTCCCGATGTGGTCCATATTGGGGAGTACATTTTGCCACAAATATTTTTTGTACCACTTGTCGGCTACTTTAAATCCCGTGCGCTCCATTGTCACTAGAGGAGCTAAATATTTAGCTATGTGCTAGGCTATCGCGTTCTCTCGGATGGTGTCGCCTCCGTTATGGGCTGTTGTCACTTGTCCAACCTTGCTACTGGTGGGTGGTGAAAAAGAAAAGGTTGGACGCGCTGTTTTGAGTGTAGTTCATGTTCTTTTGAGCAAACATCGTCTTTATGGAACCCAAAACAGATGTCCAATTTCTTTTCGGGACAAGCGCGACCGGAACAACTTCAACTAACGTTACTTTGTCTTCAGCCATGTCAGCCGCTTCTTGATTTGAATCGCCAGCTACGACCGCGTCGTCTGTTTTCGTTCTTGTTGAGCTGGGTGGAGTCACGTGACGACGCGCTGAAGGCGTCTTAAAGGGGCAGACAAAAGACCTTTCTTGACAAAAGACCTTTCTTTTCTTTCTTTTTTTTTAAACACCAAATTTACCGACCTGGGCAAAATGATGTGGGTCATTGTAATAAATTTCGGTAAGGGTCAATTTTCGGTTTATCGCCCAGCCCTAGCGTGAGCACTCTTGCAAGCATCGGTCTGCAAAAAAAGTGCGATTGGACAACCGCAGTAGAATTTGACACGGGAGACTCAGTGATCTCATTGTTTTCCTGTCCGCCCGTCTGAAGGTTTTGCGATTGTTTTCTCCTCAGAAAGTTTTCCTTTTCCACGAAGATCCCGGACACGAAAGGCTGCCGAAGATGTAGTGTCGGTAAGGCTTGGCAGGATTTTTTAATCTGCAGTCACTCGAGTCGACTCGTTGATTGTCTTGCAGCTCGAAACCCTTACACAGACAGTACTTTTTTATGCGGGGCGGTCCCGTCCGGCCTCGTTCTGCTCTTGTGGTACGAGCCCCTGCAGAAGTTCATGCATCTCAAGGTTTGTCGCCCGTCGCCTTCAGAGCGGAGGCGCCGAGCTTTTGAGGACTTGACGTGTTGCGTTCCGTTCTGCTCGCAGCACCTGACGACGAGGCTGCCCGACCGCCTGGCCGTCTTTGAGCTGCTGGTCTTGGTCACCGACGAGTTCCCGCAGTTGTGCTTCGGGGTGAGACGCTGCGCCAATGGCAACCTCAAGTTTGATATCATCGAGCTGAATGGCACGCCCGTTTCAGAGCCAGGTAGGGATCAATGTTTGTGGGTTCAAAAAGTCTCTTGGAAGACAACCAGAAATGGAGAACTTTGTTCGTTAGTATTTTGACTTTCATTTTCAAAAGATAGGATTGGTCTCAAAATGCTTTTAAACCAGTCTTGTAGTATTGGGACTTTCATTTTGGAATTATGTGTGAAAGCTACTTGGAGAGGGAGGGAAGAGAGAGAGAAAGATTTTCAAAACATATTTTAGGTTACAGTGAATTTGTGTCGTTTTATAGAAAATGTCTCTTTTACCAGAGCTGCGCAGCCGGGGGCGGAACGGTCCAACCTCCCGGCCAGGAGTGGGGTGGCGGGGTGACAAATTTAAAAAAAGGGTTTGATTAACCAAGGCCGGTGGTTGACTTTAATCTGACCCACGAATCAGCCCTCGTGCGTGCAATGAAGCTGCTCGTGCCAAAATGGCCTCCGGACGAAAGCGTCTTTGGCACCACGACCAACTGTTTGTTTATGACGAGACATGAGACAGCGGCTTGCGTTCAAGGGTGCCTGGATTGCTCTCTCGCGGACATCTTGGATATAGCATCCTGAGTCGCAACCATGCCAGGCGAAGCAACAGAAACTGTCCCAGTGACGGAGCAGGAGATGCAGCAGCCACAAGTGGAGACCGGTTCTGGAACAGAATCAGAGAGTGACGACTCGGTCCCTGAGCCGGAGGAACAGGACTCTGCACAAACACAGACACAGCGAGCACAGGTTGCAGCTGCTGCTGAACTAGATGAGGAACCCGTCAGCAAAGCCAAACAAAGCCGTAGTGAAAAGAAGGCCCGAAAGGCGATGTCAAAGCTCGGTCTCAGGCGGGTAACAGGTGTCACCAGAGTCACAATTCGCAAGTCCAAGAACATCTTGTTTGTCAAAACAAAACCAGACGTCTAAAAGAGCCCCGCATCAGACACATACATTGTGTTCGGTGAGGCTAAGATTGAAGATCTCTCTCAGCAAGCCCAGCTGGCTGCTGCAGAAAAATTCAAGGTGCAAGGAGAAGCTGTATCAAACATCCAGGAAAATACACAGACGCCAACAGTACAGGAGGAGAGCGAAGAAGAAGAGGTTGATGAGACTGGAGTTGAGGTTAAGGACATTGAACTCGTCATGTCACAAGCAAACGTATCGCGGGCAAAGGCTGTACGCGCCCTCAAGAACAACAACAACGACATTGTTAATGCTATTATGGAGTTGACGATGTAAAATGGACCCTGGCGAGACGTGTTTGAAGAAAGGTTGCTGATTCGCTCATTTATAGAATTTATACCCAAGATGGAAATTAAATGTGACTTAACAATAAAAAAAAAAAAAAAAAAAAAAGGGTGCCTGGATTTCCTGATTCTGACGTCACGTAACCGCGCCTCCCACGTGCTACTCTGGCAAACCATTACAAGAGGAAGGGGGGTGATACCACAATCCCTATAATTGTGAATTGTGGTAATCAGATTCCGAATGAGAATGCCCTTTATTGTCAGTGTGCAACGAGATTAGAGAGCTACCCGCTCCAGTGCAATACAACAACAATTTAATTGTTTTATATATATACAGCGACATAATGTGTTTTCATTCTTTCAATTTCGAATTTAATTCATCTATTTTATATATATATATATATATATATATATATATATGTGTATATATGTGTATATATATATATGTGTGTATATATATATATATATATATATGTATAGATGTATATAGAATGAAAACACATTATGTCGCTGTTCGGCAAGGTAAGGGTAGTCGTGTGTGAGAGTTCAACATGGAGATGGCTCTCGCTAAAAAACAGTTTTTCAGTCTGTTAGTTTTTATTTTTGATGCACCTGTCGCGCCTGCCAGAGGGCAACAGGTCGAACACCCCCCGCCCCCCTTTGTAATGGTATGCCCCAGTAGCAGGTGGGAGGCGCGAGTGACATGTTGTCCAAATGAGGAAATCCAGGTTGCGCTTGAACGCGCGCCCCTCTCTCGTCTCTTCATACACAAATGAGGATGTTTCAATAAAGCTCTGCTGTTAGCATCTCTCCTGCGGCGGCGTCATGCATGGACACTTTTTTTTCTTAGGGCGGCGGGGGGCAGACAATTTTTCTGAATAAAGTCGGCGCGTCGAAGTCGGATGGCTACCCAGATCGCAGCCGGAGTGATCAGCAAAAAAAGGGTCACGTTCCCAGCTCTGTTTTTTACCTTGAAAAGTTTTTTTCTCAAAAACAGTCAGCCTTATATTTTGCAGTGTAGACGTTTTGTCACACTAAATTACATTTTTCCCTCCAAGTAGAGTAACTTTCATGTCGACAATATCCAACTTAGCATGACGACTTAAATCTTGGTCATGATTGATCTGGAAAATTCATTTGAAAAGTTTCTTTGTAGAAGACGAGGCTGCCGAGGCCGTCCAGGTCACCCAGTTGGACCGAGACACGGTTCTCATTGCGTTAGAGCGTAAGCTACCTCCATGTTTGCAATGAGCCTTCAATTTGACAGCCAAACGTGACACTAATGTGTGAAATTTGACTTTTGACGCAACAGAAACGGTCAAGATTGTAAATTTACAGGGCCTTCCATCCAGGGAGCTCGCCGCTGAAATGGTTTTCGACTTCCCCATTGAAACGTTCGGTAAGAAAAACAAAACAATCATGACTCCCCCGCCCCAATTTGTTTGATTTGCGTTTGTTGCAGTTTGCTTGCAGGACAGCGTGCTGGCTTTCTGGAAGCACGGACTTAAAGGAAGGAGCTTTCACTCAAATGAGGTGATGGAGGTTCAAGAGGTTTTGTTGCAATCACGCCGTTGGCGCAACAAAAGCTCCAGGATTGATTTTTTCTTGATTTGCAGGTAACACAAGAAATTGATGACGAGAGTCGAGTATTCCGAGTTTTGGGAACAAACAGGTATGCGAACACTTCTTTCGACTAAAACGAAACCATAATTGTCAATTTGTAAGAATAAAGTTTCATCATTATATATATATATATATATATATATATATATATATATATATATATATATATATATATATATATATATATATATATATATATATATATATATATATAATATAACATATTGTATATATTAGTGGTGGTCATAGATTATTTTTTAATCTAGATTAATCTCACTCCAATACTGGAGTTAATCTAGATTAAAATGGTTCATTTAAATTTTAGCATCATGTGTTACCGAAATAATGAAGCTTTCTGATGAACAATAAGTATTTTACTTTGTTAAACCCTGATAACAAATAGGCAAGAGAACAGTCTCTCACACAGGACAATTGTCACAGGCGTTCCCAAGTATTTTCGGGCAATGTGGGCCATCTTTCCATAGACAGCAGTGTGACTTCCACATATTTCAAGGGAAAAAAACAAATAAACATTTTATATTCTTATTTCCGCATTCAGTAGAAATAAGTACATTTGTTTTGGCAACACTGTCATTGCAAGTGAAATTGCGTAAATCCCAAGCATTATAAGAAACCTTTGTTACTTTTTTCAAAATAACCTTTTGCAATGTGCAGTCGTGCCTTCTTTCTATACTTACAGTACTTGCCCACCTCCTTAACTCCCTCTGTTTATCTTCAACACATGCAAACATTCCCTTATATTCTCACACTCTCTCAGACAAACGCATACACCTCTCAAATACATATTCACACGCACACACTCAAACGTCCCCCTTATGCACCGGCGCCTTTTCATGTTATTTTGACTCTGCCAAGTAGACATTCAGTACATGCACAATTTCTGGACATATCCCTGCACAGCTGAGATGATTGACTTGACTTTGTCTCAGCGATGTAGACGTTTTACCATGGAACGATGTGACAAACAAAATGATGGTATACATTAAACATAACCAGTGCTATCTGGGTTAGCTCTAATGTAAGATAGTTTGTAAATATAAAAGAAACGGTCAAAATGTACCCAAGGTGAACGAGTTCGGCTCCCAATTGCAATCGATGAAATGTACAGTAACTCCGAGGTCGTTGTTGTTGTTGACAAATGTCCAATAGTCCCTCCTTAGTGTAAATGTCGCCCCTGCTAATTTATCGTCTTTGGAATTTTTCTCTGCGGCGTGCAGTTCATCGACTCTCCCCGCGATGGTTCGCCTCGCGAAAAGTTTGTACGATGGGTCGCCTGTGACCGCCTGCAGAACCAATGCAAGTCCGTTTATAAAATCTTCAACCCCACTGACAGGTCGACAGTTGACGGCAATCTACGGTGCCAAATGATTTGTTAGCTTGATTGATTGAGCTGTGCTTATCGAGGTCTCCACTGGGTAGCTTCTTGAACACAAATTTACAACAGACAGGCGTGGGTTCAAAACCGGCTCCGGCCATCCTGTGTGGAGTTTGCATGTTCTCCCCGTGCCTGCGTGGGTTTCCTCTCACATTCCAAAAACATGCACGGCAGGCCGATTGAACGCTCTAAATTGCCCCTCGGTATGAGTGTGAGCGTGGATGGTTGTTTGTCGACGTGTGCCCTGCGATTGGCTGGCGATCAGTTCAGGGTGTGACCCCGCCTCCTGCCCGAAGATCGCTGGGATCGGCTCCAGCGCGCCCCGCGACCCGCGTGAGGAGAAGCTGTATAGATAATGGATATATATATATATATATATATATATATATTTATTAGGGGAGCAACAATACGTGTATCTATATTGAATCGTTGGATACAGAGGTCACGGTTCGGTGCCGCACTGAATCGAACAATACGCAAAATTTGATGACGATGAGGAGCAGCGCTGTCTACTCCGCCTTTTCCTATGCTGGATTGGCGAGCGCAAACCCATTCACTTTACGTTACTGCCCCTCCCACATTTCGCTAGCGGTTGCAACATAGCTACAAGCATACCTGAAGCGGAAGAAGCCCCACCAAACTTCACGTCGAGCACAAGATGGAAGTTTAAGCATGACTGCTTTCAATTATGGTTATCAACATACCTATCAATGTCTCCTTAATTATTATTTCTTTCTTCCTTAGGGACATCATTCTTCAGAGCACACCAACCAACCAGCCCGCAGCACCAAGCAACGTCTACATTCTGACAGGCCACGAAAGCAGCTATTGAAACGAGTCACAAATGAGCCCAACACTTAGCCAGTGCGCCCAATACATTGTTGACTTGAGAAAAGTTAGGGTATAGCCACTTGCGTTTGTGCGAAAGTTGCAAATGAACCGGAATGTACTGCTCGTTAGCATTCGTGCAGCCACCTTCTTTTGTGCCGCACGCATTGTGCGAGCCCGCAGGAGCAAAACGGAATTGCAATTGCACAAGACTGAATCATGCCAAGTACTTTGCACGATTAAATACAAGTACACTTGGCGTTTTATTCGACGAACCGAGAGCCGAGGCTCATGCGAAAGTCAAAGGTGGCCCACATCGGGGACATTTGCAATGGCAGTCGATCTTTAATTTCATTTACTTCACGACGTATGAACGGCTTGTTCGTGAGAGAATACAATGAAGTTGTAATAAGTGTTTTTCTATCATATTGATATTATTTATGGAAGGTGCACTGGATAGGTTAACACTCAGCTCTGCCTGAGATACTTGAAGATTATTTGCTTGTAACCATCTTTTGAAGGTAACCGTTCATACGTTTATCACCTTTTTATACTCCGCTTGTAATGTTTTCAATCGATCCGATATTCTTGTTTCAACGTCACTCGTAGTCTCGACAGAGATTGTCACGTTGACGCTTGATACTAGACCTACAATAAAATGAAATATTGAACATTGTATCCCAAATCTCTCGATGCTCTCGATGGTCAGGAGGAGCTTCCAGATGACGGGGCCACTACAGCAAATGTGATCGGGGGACGGTAGGCAAGTCCTTGGTGTGTCATCTGGAAGGAAAGGAGATAAGGAGACTTGGTGGTGGAATGAGGAGGTGCGCAAGTGGATCCAGAGAAAGAGGTTAGCTACGAAGAAGTGGGCCAGTGGGAGGACTGAAGCAAGGAGACGGGAATGCAGGCAAGGACATGCGGCGGAAGGTGAAAGTGGGCGTGGCAAAGGCCAAACGAGGGCCTTCCGATGCGAGGTTGGACAGTAAGGAGGGAGAGACCGAGCTATGCAGGTTGGCAAGGCAGAGACACGTGCAGCACGTTAGGGTCAACAAGGATCGAAATGGAAGTGAGTTGATGAATGAGGAAAATGAGAATTGACTTCTTCCTACTCCCTTTTGAACATGAAGACTGCTTATGACATTCCTTTTTTTTTTTCCTTCTTTCCTTTCAAATCTTTTATTTATGACCATATTCCTCTTTCTTCTGTTTGTATGTTCAATAAAAAAAAATCATCAAAATCAGAGAAGACGAGGCGACTGCTGTGGCCCCGGAAGTCGCAAAGATTCGTAAGGATGAAGTGAGAAGAGCATTGAAGAGCGGAAAGGCACTCGGCCCTGAAGATATACCCGTGGAGGACTGCAGTAGAATTTCTGACTGGGATGTTAGACAGTGAGAAGATGCCCGAGGGATGGAGGAGAAGTGTGCTGGTGGCCATTTTTAAGAACAAGGGAGAAGTGCAGAGCTGAGGAATAAAGCTGATGAGCCACACATTGAAGAGGTAGGCAAGAGTGATGGAAGCTAGACGGAGGGCAGAGGTGAACATCTGTGAGCAGCAGTACGGCTTTATGCCAAAAAAAGAGGGCAACAGATGCAATATTTGCTTTGAGGATGCTGACAGAGAAGGTCAAAAGGAGCTTTGTAGATCGGGAGAAAGCTTATGACAGAGTGCGCAGACAGGAACTGTGGTTCTGGATGAGGAAGACTGGAGTAGCAGAGACGTATGTTCAAGTGGTGCAGGACATGAATGAGGACTGTAAGACAGTGGTGGGGTGTGACGGAGGGGCTTCAAGGTAGAGGTGGGACGACATCAAGGATCAGCTTTGAGTCCCTTCTAAACACGCACACGCGCACAACTGCTCCAAAATGTCAAATGTCTGTGACTTGCTTTTTTTCTGTTGTGCTTGCTTTTACTCAATTGTTGCTTTTTCTGTTGCCGATCTGTCTCCTTGTTTTTAAAACTTGTCTCAAAACACATTTTTATTCTTTGGCTTTTGACTCAGTAACTGTGTCATTTCAGTTTCTGTTTCATCCTTGTATTTGCCGTCCGTATTATTAATTATTAATATTTTGTTTAACTGTCACTGATCTGTCTGATTTTAAATATGCACTAAATGTTGCATGCAGTCTTAGTTGCTGATAAAGTTGAGTTTGAAATTGATGGGATTTTTAAAAGATAACAATTTGAAGTCATTTTGTAATTGGGAGTCATAATTAGGATCGTATGACTGTCAAACATGGAATTCATGTTGTTTTTTTTAACGAATTCATGTTTTGATCGACTGTGATTAAAGCAGACGTCATAGTGGTGTCGCTATTCGAAACAGCCCTTTTCGTGACCAGTAGGGGCAGCAACGTCCCTTTCTGGCGTTGAGTCGCGCACCAAGAACAAGAGGAAGACGCGGCGTTGGGGCTTCATCGGAGGCGCCATTTCGCTCCTCATTCATTGGCGTCGAGGCCGTATTTCTTTAACAACGGTAAGCTCGTCGGTTCACATCGCACTCAACATTTAAAACTCTCCCGCAGTGAACATGTGATGGTCCCTTGTTGTTACCAATCGTTGCTGGCTTTGGCTTGCACGGTCAACCCTTAACGAGCTCACGCATTGTGCCCGCCTTCATTTAGCAAACGTGCGCACGCCAACTCCTGACGTGGGCGATGGGGTTTAGTTTCCTTCGGCTGGGGGGCGCGAACGTCGAGTTAATTAAACGCAATGTCAATTTGGACGAGACACCTTGGAGTCAAATGACTTGCATCGAATGGAACTTCACAACAAGCGAGCCTCGGGCTTGGTAGCATAGCTTAGCATTGCGTAGCGCGCGATGCTAAGCTGCCGTGAGACTTTCGCGAGCTGCTACGTCATAGCGTCAAACCGACTTTGACTTGTTTTCATGCATTGATCGACTCTGAGCAGCTACGCTTTCTTTTTACGTGTCGGCTTTTTAGGACGAACGAGAGCAGCATTCTTGACGAGTGGTCAGCGCACCTTATCTCGCAGTTTGAGGTTGTGAGTTGCTATCTGGGCTGCGGCCCTCCTGTGCGTATGTCCTCCCCGTGCGTGTTTGTTTGTTTTTAATCAGGCACACACTCTCAAAGCATTTATGTTATGCTCGGTGAACATTAGGAAGTGCCCCTAAATGGGAATTGCGGGTCCTGCGATTGGCTGGCGACTCGCTTTGCATGCGTCATTTTCTTAGTACAGCGGACCGTGCCGGCCCGCGAATGGCGAAAATGCGCGAATAATTGACACCAGTTGAAATGCAACGTGGTAACGACGTTTCAGTAAAAAAAAAAAATCGTCTTTTGCCAAGCGGAACCTTTTAAATATTACATATGTTGTTGTTACAAAATTCTGATTTGCTCGAAAGAACGAGGGCAGATTCAGAATAGGCCCAATTATTTATATTTTTTTTAGAGAAATGTTACTTCCATCTCAGAATATCTTCTGAAGAACTGTTGACAACTGTCATTGTTGAGAATGTTTCAGCTCTACTTTGAACTCACTAGCGAGAGATGGTGACAAATTTGAATCAGGTTTTTGCCTCTTCCAGGACCTACCGCGCGTCTGCAGTCATGGTGAAAATCTTTATCGGCAATCTGGCCTGCAACACCAGCGTAGAGGAGCTGCGGGGCCTCTTTGAGAAGTACGGCAAGGTCACAGAGTGCGACATAGTCAAGAACTTTGGCTTTGTGCACATGAGTCTCCTGTCCGAGGCCGAGGAGGCCATCCGAAACCTCAATCAGCACCAGCTGAACGGCTGGCGCATGAACGTCGAGCTGAGCAAGGGCAGACCCAAGTCCAGCACCAAGCTGCATGTGGGCAACCTGGGCGATGGGGTCACGGCGGACATTTTGCAGGCTAAGTTTGAAGAGTTTGGCTCAGTTGTGGAATGTGACGTAGTGAAGGACTATGCCTTTGTTCACATGGAGCGAATGGAGGATGCGATGGATGCCATTAATAAGCTGGACAACACCGCCTTCAAAGGTGACCTTCCGGTTTGGTGCTCTATGCTGTCCATAGATTTGGATTGTGCTCTCGCGAACCCACCCACCCAAAAAAAAAAAGAAACTCCCTCGTCTGATTACTTTTTTTTTCTCCTCCCCCCAGCGAGCGAGTGTGACTAGCCTTTCGAGTGGACTTAAAATGACCTTTCTACCGACAGTTTTACCGGACTAAAACTGCTAAATTGTGTCGCGGCGATGCAAAAATCTGACTTAGATACTATACGTGCATAAAGTAACAAAACTGAAACAATACCACGGTCAAAGCGTCATAGATGACAAAACTTGAAGTTCTTCGTATTTTTAATAACTCGGTAAAATTTGTCAATAACGGATCAAATCCGATCATCCCTAAAAATATCCTTGAGTAACAAATGTCACAATGCTGTGGCCGAATGATCGATTGATGATAGTGTAAGAATCCGAGTTATTGATTTATATAAAAAAAAAAGATCGACTATTGATATCTGAAGGCTAAAGTGAAAAAGGGTTTTGATGACTTGTTTGAGTCTATTCCCGAGCGGTTAACCCGACGCGAAAACCACTATTTTTGACCGTTCTTGCTCGGTGATTACTTGTTGTTCAAGTGGTCGAGAGTCTTCGTGTTGGAAGGTTTCCGGTCTCATGCGTGTCTTCTCTCTCCTTACAAGGCAAACTGATGAGCGTACAACTGTCCACCAGTCGGCTGCGCACGGCCCCGGGAATGGGAGATCATACCGGCTGCTTTGTCTGCGGGAAACATGGTCACTGGTCGAAAGACTGTCCAGTCGATCGCAACAATAGCCACGGTGACGACATGAGAGGTTTCGGCGGCCGAGGCCCCCCACACGGTCCCCAAGGTTTTGGCAGGGGCGGCTACGGAATGGCCGGCGCGCCTCCTAATTACATGGCTGGCGCTGCGTTTAATCGGGCTAGTTACGGCGGCGGGATGCCGCCGCCGCCCCCCCCTCCTCGGAGGCCTGGCTCTGAAGTGGGGGAACGGTACGGTGAGAGGTCTTCGGTTTACGAACGAGACCATGTGCACAGTAGCGTTGACTACTATGAGAAGTACAGAGCTCGCCCTTACGGCTCGAGTTATTTCGAAGAGCGACGCATGTCCTATCTCCCCCCTCCCCCTCCTCCACCCCCTTCTGCCCTCTCAAAGTTCTCGGGCGTGGATCCGTACGAGCGGCGACCGCCGCCGCCCGCGCCGGCCCCCCCTTCCGCTGCCGCTTACTATGCGAGAGAGCACAACCCAATCAGCCGGGTACCTGTCGCACCAGCAGGCTATGCCTATGAGCGCAAGCGGCTGTCGCCCGTCGCCAGCGCCAGGGGCGCCTACATGCCACAGCGGCCCAAGGAGCATTTCGTGCCACGCTACACGCCGTACTGAAGCCCCCCCCCCGGTAAGGCTCGGGCGTCTGTGACAGAAACCCGAAATAAAAGCCCCAACTACAAATGCATGTTTCTGTTTTAGGTCTTGGACTTTTTCAGCGAGCGTCGTTTTGTCAAGCTTCCAGATTGTGATGCCACGTTACGCTTTTTTTTTTTTTTCACTTCGAGTCGCATTTACGTCCCAGTTTTGGATTTCTTTTTGTTTCAATTATGTACATTTTTGGCTTGTTTTGCAACATTTTCAGCTCACTTTTTAGATTTTTGTTTTAAATCTTTTGTCACTTCCTCAAGCATCAATTGTCATTTAAAAAGTACGTTGGGTTTTGTCTGACATTTTCGTATGAGAATGTCGCGGAAGATCCAAAAACATTTATTTCCTGTATCTGTTTGTCTGCCTACTAAAAGTAATTACTTCAGTTAAAATCACCTTCATGCTTAATCCAAAACTTCAGTCAAGTCTTTTGCTGTGTCACAAAGTTCGGTTTTTACTTCAATTGCCATTCATGCTATTTCCTTGGTGTCAATCATGGATCCAAATGCCACGTTAAAACAACTCCACTAAGTTACATTTTTCTCAAATGGAAGTGAAGACGATGCTTAAAAACATTCCAACCTCCCATTTATGACTTTGTGTGTCTGAAATTAAAATTTTTATATCCCTTTTTGGGCATTTCTGAAGTGACAGTTCTTTGAAATAAAGCGTGATGGAATGGTAGCAAGGCATGAAACGTCAATCACATGGCTCTTGGATTTTATACACAAATTAACTTTTTTTTTTTGTCTGTTGTATCTGGTTTGCAAGAATCCGAAGGGTAAATAACTCAGGGCTTAATCTGCTGTTTTTCTGTGCCTTTTTTTTTTTGCATATGGGTGGAGGTGAATATTGTATTTTTCATACTAGTTGTAATAGTACCGGCTTACATTTAAAACAATGGTTTTTAATAAAAAAAATAATTTGTCGACTATTTTGCTTTTATTTTTCAAACTCCCGAAAACTTTGACAAATTTCCATTTTGTGGTTCCCTAGATTATAAACTTATTTTAAGATACATTTTGGGACGTACTCTTATTGTCTAGTATGTAAATGAGAGGCACTATATAGAACAATTTATGATGCCTGTTTTGTTTACAAGGCAGAGCGGCCCCATCCAACATGGCGGACGCGCTGACAATTTGTACCTGTAGGCCAATCCGCTCAGTGTGGCCTCGGAATTATTCAATCGTGTCTCCCGTTCCAGCATTAAAATCTGCCATTTTCAAAACATTACTACAAGTTAAATATGTTTGGATTTAGAAGAGTGGAGAAAGGTGAGCGGGAAATTGGCTCAAAACTTGGGCAGCCGAGTGCAGAAAATAAGCGGAAGGTTCCTGGTCAGCAGGGCGGAAGTAGCAGTAGCGCGCTTGGTACAATGTATTTAAAGAAAGCCGTGTTATATGTGGGTGGTTTGAGAACATCGACTCGTGATGTAACTTTCAATTTCTGCTTCACGTTCTCACTGTTGGTGGCGCTAATAAACATTAAGTTGGGTTTCTATCCGGCCGATGAATAGCGCCGAAGGAGAGCGGTCACGAGCCCGAAGTAGTCCCCGCCCAGTCCTTAGCATTAGCATTGGCGTCGGTCGCCATTTTCCAGTGTGACGATCGAGATTAGTGACTGCATCTTCTGAAGGTAGGCCGTCGAAGCACAATTAAAACAAAGCAACAGACATCGACGGGTTGACATAAACAAAATACGAAAATCATATTTTACGATTTCTTTGCCATCATTTAACCGGCAAGATGACGTGAAAGTGTGACTAGATCGACATATTTCGAGGTTCCTTTGCACGTGCGATTCATGCGTTCACAAGCATTGCATTGTGTTTAAAACGCTCAAATGTGTAATTGTGTTTTTGTTTCTCGTTTAATATTTGTTTCCGTCGACTCAGTCTTGAATTGTGATTGAATCAGCCCCCGCAACCTGTTGTAAATAACGAAACGGTGGGCC
>NC_142394.1:31715451-31720451 GCF_059441095.1 Idiotropiscis lumnitzeri | reverse complement strand
GTTATTATGAGGAACAACGCGCCATGCCCACCCCTGCTGCAGCAGCGGCGGCCGCCTCCACGCCTGTTCGTGCGTCGCCGTCTAGCGTCGACCCATATCAGGTCCCTCAGGTCCCCCCTGCACCGGTTCCCCCATATGTCACCCGGGACCGGAGTCCGATTCGGAGAGTCCCCGCCGAGGGCGAAGGATACACGTATCCGGGTTCACAGATCCCGACGGTGGCCACTTCAGCCAATAAGTACTACCTCTAATTATCCGCGGGATCCCGGCGACGTTTGTCTCTCACAGTCAGCGTGACAACTGATAGTGGGTTAGCTTAGCCGTTCAGCATGCAGCCACTAGTCTTACCAAAAGAGATCCAGTTGCTCATGTCAAGACAAAAAAAAGGCAGAAAGTGTGTGAATACATTTGCGTTCCACTTCATCTGAAAGTAGCAACGTTCTTTAAGGGTTCAGTCAGTGACATATTCGTGCATGTATTTTGGTTTTATTTGTTTTTTTTGGGGGGGGGGGGGTTATTTTCCCATAGGCGAGTCTTTATGAAATGTGTTTTTGCTTTTTAGTGTAGTTTTGAGACAACAACAGTGTAGCTACGTATACGAGGCAATGATGGAACATGTAAATACAATGCTTAAATTGCCTCCATTTTAGTTGACTTGGCTAGCGCATCGAAACGGGCATACCCGTTTGTTCTGTAGGGAACGTCTCCATTTATTTCATACAGTATAATCAAAATGTCTCTTTCGGGTTATAGTAAAAAAAAAAAAAATGTGATATTGCATTGCTGTTAACACCCACTCTCTATTTCCATCAAATTTTGATTCATTATATGGACCGTTTGATGTCTTTGTTGTCGCCTCCTAAATAAACAGAATTAAGTCAATGTTTGGGTGTGTTTCAATTCCATTTTTGGGAGTAGAGACAAATGCTACCTGGAGCCATCATATCGCTCCAATGATGAGAGCTCCATTAGCCATTGGACTTAATTTTCAAAAATCAATAATGTTTAATTTAAAAAATATGGATGGGATCAATCTGACTAACTGAATTTTGTGCTTTCGTTCATGTCACTCGAAGTTGCAGGTCACGTCATAGCAAGCGGTCACACTCGTTCAAATGAATGTCCTTTTTCATATTTAATTTTAGTCGAAAATGGCACGTTTTGAAATATGGGAGGAAGCCCACACGAGATTTGAACCCTGAACCTTAGTGGTGCGGCTGCCACGGTCGTGGGGGGGGGGGGGGGGGCGGTAATCGAATTCAAAAAGTTAAAATGCTGGAAATGATAAACTCTTCTTTTGATGGTGCTGAAGTGGACAAAGCAAGAGGTCGCGCAGTCTTTGACATGTCGGTTCGCTTAGCTGCTTGTGACGTCCTTCAGGAGGCGAGCTCCTGTCCTCCAATAGGAGCGCGGTTTACTGCTGGGTCCACTTCCTTACGCGAGCGAGCGACGATCTTTTGTGGTTTTTGAGCGAGGCGCCATTTTGATGACTCGGAAGGGGCTCGCGCGAGGTGTTCTGCTCCTGTTCAGCACATTCAGGCCTTCGACTAACCAACTTTTTCCCGACAGCGAGTGGACGGGACCAGCCCAAAATGGCTACTGGCGCAAACGCGACTCCCTTGGGGAAGTTGCACCCCAGCATCGGCGCTAAACGAGGCTTCGACGCAGGGCCCGGCGCCGGGAACGGCATGATGCCGACCCAGGGGTCTGCCGCGTCCTTTCCGCCCTTACAAGGCTTCCAACCTGCGATGCCATCCCCGGCTTTTGCGCAGTTTAGCGCGCCTGCTGGCTTTTCGCCGCAGCCGCCTCAACAGCAGCAGCCCGGCGGCGGACAAGGTAAAACTCAGTTTAAGATGCTATGGCTAACCAACGTGACGTGAGCTAACCACGATGGCGTGAATGACACTACCTCGGGCCAAAAGGAAATGAACAATACTCGTATTCGTCGTACTATTAAAACGCACATTTGCCCAAACGCGAGTTCCGAACATTGAATGTGCGCCAAGTACGGTAACACAAATATCAATTCAGCATTTCCTTTTGAAATGGATTGGAAGGCCGACCCAGTGCATAACCCCCCCCCCCCCCCCCCCTCCACACACACACACACACACACAAATTTTGTTTTTATTCGAGAAAAATATCACATCGTTGCGTCAAAACACATTCAATCAGAACGTCATGAGTTAAAATGCGTTCCCAAAGCGTAATTTACGTTTGGGTAACGACGGCTTACCCGTTGTAGGCGTGGCCAAGTGCGCCTTCCGTTTGCATGGGCTCCACAGATGCGTTTGGCCCCGCCTACTCGCTATTCAGTACCCCCAATTTTTCTATTCGGAGATTTTGTCACCCCCCCCACCCCCATTTATTATTATTATTATTTGTGAGAGAGGAAACAACTCTTTTTCAAATAATTTGTGAGTCAAATATTTTTTCAATGTATTTATAATGGCCATTAGTTATACATGTACATAGTTTTGCTATGTCAGTACGTATCCCCACGTGAATGATGGGGTCCACTACTCTGAGTTATTTTTTTCCAAAAACATGCATGTTGGCTTCATTGAAGATAAGCCTCACTTGATTTTTTTTTTTCTTTTTCTCTCTCATTGCAACCACTTCACACTCGACCGTGCCTTTCGGCCAAAATGAGCTGGGATAGGCCCCTAATGAGCAAAAGTGCTATTGAAAGTGGACGACCATAGTAAGAGTCATTTAAAACAAAGCATGAAAGTATTTGGAATCATATTTTAAAATATCTTCTTGGTGATGTAATATGTAATTGTCATCATAGTCAATCTCTTGCCGTCTTGCTTGTGTGAAGAATCGTTTTGGATGTTGCTCTTTACAATTCTTAAAAAAAAAAAGTAGCTGATTGGAATTTCGTTTTCAAAATTAAACGTGTTCCAATGCCCCATCTTGACCAGTCCGCACGTCATTGTTTACACTTGCACCGTCAAAAATAGGCTGAAAACTGAAAATCTGGTAAGACATTGCTGTATTTTTTTCTTGGTAGATTTCAACCAGAAGAAACAAAGAAAAAAGAGTCGTTGGAGTAGTGAGACTCCGGATCAGAAAACGGTCATACCGGGTATGCCCACTGTCATCCCACCTGGTCTAACCCGAGACCAAGAGAGAGCCTATATAGGTAATTTTAAAGCAATATTTTACTATTATGTCATGTCTGTCTGTCTCAAACACTTGCTTCAATATGAAAGGTTACTTTTTATGTTTCATTTTTTGGGGTATTTCATATCTACATGATGCATAAGATCTTTTTTTTTTTTGCTTCGGTTTTTACTAAACTCCCCAAAGTTAATTATTAACTCGGCTCATCTTTTGTGTGGTGTTTGAAAGTGCTGTGGAAGTATTTCCCCTGCCTCTGTGCGGTTTGCATATCATTTGGCACCCATTAGCGAGTTGTAATGTCTGCCTAATGATTAAATGCCACCGCTTGCTGATATTTGTCCATAAACTGCAGGTCACAGTTCATCATCTTGCCTGACACCCCCCCAAAAAAAAAACAAAAAAACTACACGTCAATATTGTTCCTGTGCATGGAAGCTCATAATGTCCTTTTTAACTTGCTAAAGTTCTGCTTTGTGTATTTTTTTTGTGTTCGACTGTGAGCAATGCTGCTTCAATGGCAAACTAATTGAGCACTTTCAAACTTGCTACTCTGTGGGCAAAACTCATCTCAAGCGATCATTTGGAACAGAAGTGCCTTCCAGCAGCAGTGTAGCACCCACAAACTGCCTTCATGGGCCCGCAACGGGTGTTCTGAAGTACGCACACGCGTCCGTTCCCTCAATAACTGACATTGTTATCGATGTCCAGTCATTGGTCATGGTTGTTTGTAGCTGCCATGTGAACATTCATTTTTGCCCGCTTTTACGTTGTCACACTTGGCTGTTTTTTTTTTTTTTTCATTCGTTCTGCTACATTGCGCTAATAGTTAAAGAAAAAGTAAGAATGATCCAAAAAGCTCCAACTTGCTCTGTGAACTACACCCCGGCTGTGTTCGGAATCACAATATCGTTGCACCGAGGTTAACTCGTGAGTCGTTGGTATTTTTGAGCAGTGAGGAGAAGTCGGCCCCCGTCGTCAGTGTCGCCCACAAAGCCTTTTCACAAGGAGTCAGCAGAAACGCTTTAAGAAAACAAACGCATCGAAATTGCCACGGCAAATTCCGTCAGCCTATAACAAGGTTATTAATTACGTAAGGTCCACCAGCTGAACTTTATGCCGTACGTTGTCGTACGTGCCTGAGTTGTGTTTGAAAAGCATTTTCCATTGGGCCGGTGCATGAACGAAATAGTGGTGATTCCGAACACAGCCACGCCGATGCCGTTGTGTTGTTTGCGTATTTGGTCAATGTTGATATGATAATCCATTGAAATGAATCTTGTGGCGATTGATTTGTGAGACGTTTAACCTGACTTGTCATCGTTCACATTGCTAATGTTAAGACCGGGTCGAACGTAATGGCTTCGACTTCCCCGTTGCTGTTCGTCTTTTGTGACCTCATAAATGAGCGAGACGGCGCTCCCCTGTTGGGAGCGTTGTCTCCTTTTTGTTGGTGTTGTGATAACCACATTTCTCCCCATCCTTGTTTTTCTTTCCTAACCTGAATTCTTCCAGTCCAACTGCAGATTGAAGACCTGACACGTAAACTGCGTACAGGAGACCTGGGAATCCCTGTTAACCCTGAGGACAGGTCGGAAAAAGATTAAACCCATGAACAGTAACACTTTCTCTACCTTATTGACGTATTTTTGATTTATGGAAGAAAACAAATGCTCATTTTCAGTACATTTCTATGTGGTGTTGTGGTTAGGATAACTCTTAAGATAGGTTAGATTTGACAGGTGTACTTTTAAAAAAATCTTACTTGCTGAGGAGAAGCGTTTGATAATTATTCAGCAAGGCTTGCATAGATTATCCCCAGATTTTGATTGTTTGGCGATCGGTAAAGTCACAAAAGTTCTTGTGTGACAGAC